>NW_028240700.1:372500-477813 GCF_964263255.1 Lissotriton vulgaris | reverse complement strand
TGGGGATAATAGAAGTTATGGTGAAATCTTTTATATTGCCCCTTATAGAATGGTCTAGAATGATTATTAGTAAACTAGACCAGCTAGAAAAACTAGTAAAAGGGAATGGTAGCACATTGGACAAGTTATCTACTGCCAGAGAATCCGCTAAGACACTTAAGACACCTGCGATTACTAATCAGCTACGGGGCACTCGTGGTGCTGCACAGGTAACTACTAATAAATTTGCAAATAAAAATGCAGTTACCTCTAATGTCGCCCCCCAGCCAAGCCAGGGTGGTATTAAATCTGCCCATACTGATAAACCCATAAATAAACAGCCTAGCGTCCCGCCTATGGCAGGCCAGGAGATATCTAAGGAACCTGTTTCTCGGTCCAAAGACATGGGAGAAGCATGTTCCAGTAAGAGTGGGAGATTGCTAACACCGGACCTCCCTCCCGAAGCCAGCCCTCTAGTGGTTATTTTAGCTGGCGTCCCAGCATTGAGGGAGCATGTGCAAGAATCCTTTGCTTCACTTAAAAACAAGGTTATCAACTGGCTTAGTATGAATAGACCATTGCCCCCCCATTTCATCGGTGAGATTGTAATGGTAAGGAGAACACCCTGGATTGGTAGAACGGCCAGAAGAATAAAAGGCGACTGTATAGTGGTCACCTTTAGAGACCAAAGAACTGTCTCCCACATATGTGCCTGGCCCAATCAAGGGTTAGATGAAACCCTCCAGACCCTACCATTAACCTTTTTTTATCTTCCCTCTAATGTAGGGGTAGCTATGAAAGGCTTTAATGAGTGGACAAGTGTAAATAGGAGGGGATTGAACAGGGGGAACTGGAATAGACCGGACCCCCTCTTTAACCCAGATATGTTCCTTAGTTATAACCGCTGCAACTGTTTAGAGGCGGTAGAATGACGGTACCGAATAGAAGAAACAAGGTCTCATTGGGAACAGGAAGGAGATGGTAGGGACCCCTTGAAATTGGCAGAGCCTTTAAGCCAAGTATGGCCCAATCCAGGGGATGTTGATGGCCCTAAAGATTGTATGGAACCAGGCGTGCTAGAGAAGGAAGATCACGGGGGGTTTGTCTACAACATAATCCCTGTATGTTAAAAAGTAGCGACCAGGGGGCCATAGATGCTATATCCAGGGAGCAGAACATAATCCCCAAACCAGAGCGATTAGACTGCCAGAGTGGTTATAAATTAGCATGTTAGAACATCGCTGGTTGGAATAGTAAAATAGAGTCCCTGGGATGGAGAGAACTTATGGATAGATTCGATATTCTTTGCCTCCAAGAGATATGGAGTCCCATAGATATAAGTTATGAGGGATTTGTTTCATTCAATCTGCCAACACAGGGATCAACTATGGGTAGAGCTAAAGGAGGCCTCCCAATCTTGCTCTCAATCGACTTTCCGGTGAAGGTCATTTTGTATGAAAAGGTTGGGTATCATTCACAGTTGTTATGGTTGCAACATCCTAATGGCCGTAATGTTCTGCTGATTAATTATTACAATAGCTTGCCGGACCCCCTGTGTTCAACTGCAGTAAATGAATTGAAGAAGGCTTTGGACAAAATTTGTAATGTTAATCGTGCTAACTTTGTATGTATTTGGGGGGGGATTTTAATATTCAAACGTGCCCACTATCGTTAACTAAGGCGTGTGGGTTCAATGACGGCAGAGGTGATGGGTGTGTACATTTTATTCATAATATGTACGGTGAGTCATTGAACTCTGTTTTAGCGAAATATGACTTGATACCCCTGCAAACCGCATTGGATAGTGAGGGCAATATTGTTCCCACTTTCACTAGTAGGAATGCTGCCACAGTTATCGACCACCTGTTGATCTCATACAATATTAGTGGGTTTTGTAACGTTCCGGTTGTATTGGATCTTGCGATCAGCGACCACAACTGTATTACATTAGATTTGACTATCTGGGGTAATAAAGCACCGGTAGCTAAATCTATTGTCACTAATATTGTCCCATGCCGACCAAATGGTTTTAGGATTAAATGGAGGGGAGAAAATGCCGAAAATCTGCTGGTAAAAATTGTGGCGGCTTGTCTGCCTAATTTGTATTGCTGCTTGGATGAGAATGCAGACTCGAGTAGCATTTTGAATGGTTTTAGCGAGATTAACACCATAATTGGAAATGTTATGACTGTCCCCAGGTCCAGTCGTGAGAAACCGAGGTCTGGTTGGTTTGACACCACATGTTCCGTGGCATTACGGAAGTTGAAGAAAGCCCTAGCGAGCACGCCCAGGGATAGGTTGTTTATCAAGAACCTCAGGGTTACCTATAAAGAGCAATTAAAACGCAGGAAACATGAATTACAGGAGGAAGCATGGGACAAGCTGACCAAGGCTGTTGAACTTTTTGACAGTAACCTGACTTGGGATACTGTCAATAGCCCCTTTTCTTTCGGCAAGCGTCTGATCGAGTCAGGGGTAGGTGCACAAGAGGAAGCACCCGAATACAATTGTAAGTACATTCTAGATACTTGTTTAAAGCCAACAACCTTTACCTATTGACTATATGGGGCCCTTGTGTTTCATGTCCTGTTATATAAATAATAATAATAAATAATAATAAAGAGCTTATAGAGCGCTCAGTAACGCCATCTCGGCGTGTCCCCGCTCTAAGAGCTACTAACGATCACCATAGGAGCCTATGACCCTACACAGTGTATAGTTGTGTTTTGAGCTTAGCCCTGAACAGCGCTTCACTGCTCTCCAGTCTCAGAGCAGGAGGAAGTTTGTTCCAGTGTTGAGCTGCTTGGAACCCAAAAGATCGTCCACCCATTCTGGCCTTCCTTATCCTGGGAACTGTCAGCAGCCCGGCACCCTCCGACCGGAGGGTCCTTGTTGGTTCGTAGCGGCTGACTATGACCTGGCTTGTTTTCATAGCCCGACCATACGTGGGTGTCCTTTTGATTTAACGATCGGAGGAGCACTTGTAACGAGTCCTTGGTAAGCATGCGGATGGTTAACTACCATCTCTATATGTAGATAGTGCTGCCGACTTGAATACGTTACATTATTGTTACATAGTTGCCATCCGCTATACAAACCCTAAGCTCAGTCTAGGTGCCGTACTTTACTACTAAAAATGTTAATCCAGCCTAGGGCCCTTGTGAACAGCGGCCCCCGCCCCGTGTTGGACTGGTCCCGTGTGTCTGCTTACATTTTCTGTTTGGAAGGATGTGTGCATAAAAATGGCACTCTGTGAAGCTTAAGATGTCATTGATGCGCACTTGTGGTTTACTATGTTTTTCCTTTTCCTAGGTGCTACCCAGGAGCAGCTTCCATGTAGCAGCTGTAACCACTTTGAGGGTATACAGACCCACCCTGGCTGAGTTAAGAGGGTTCTCATTTTAATCTTTACTTATTATAGCACATGCACTACACTGTTTATTATTGTGGTCCTGAAGAAGCGCCAATGACCTACGGGAAACAGAGGTGCGAAACATGTTGGCCTTGACTTTTGACACCTAGGCCGAATGGGCCCTTTTGGGGTCAGTCATCATTTTTTACACTATCACGTGCACATAAATTGATTTACCCTCCTTTTACCCAATCCCCACACACCCGCATGCAACATCCGGCAATCCTCAAAAAAGATCTTCAATAAAGTGACCCGTAGGGAATTGCAGCGCCGGCCCTACGAGGAGCAAACGCCCGATGATGAAGAATGACACCCCCCGGGGTGTGTGAGGGCAGCAGAGGATGTAGAATTATTTTCCCTCTCGCATTAGGACATTTTCAAACCTAGGATTACTTTAGTCTACACTCTTTCTTAATTTTTCTTTGTTCTAAAATATGGGTGACTGTTAGCACCCCGTTTCATGGGTGACTTTTGCACCCTTTCTAGTGACTTTCTGCACCTTGATACATGGGTGACTTTTGCACCCTTGTTGGTGACTGTTTGCACTTTGATCTATGGGTGACTTTTGCACCCTGATCTAGGAACTTTGTCCTCCTTTTGATAAATAGATTTATATTAGGAGCATGGACACTGGACCTTTATGGCTCCTTGGTCCCCTCTTTTTTGTTTAACTGTTTATCAAGAACCTCAGGGTTACCTATAAAGAGCAATTAAAATGCAGGAAACATGAATTACAGGAGGAAGCATGGGACAAGCTGACCAAGGCTGTTGAACTTTTTGATAGTAAATTGACTTGGGATACTGTCAATAGCCCCTTCCTCAAGTGTGATAATATTCCTGCCCTCACCGCCGGCACTTTACCGGCATTTTTGACCCGGAGGAGGAGGGTGTTTTGGTGCCACCGGCGTCCAATTATTGGCCAATTGTTCCATTGAACATCACTGTTCCCGAGGTAGAGCATGCTATTAAACTTAGCAAGGGAGGGAAAGCACCGGGCCCTGACGGGGTACCCATCGACCTGTACAAGGCTGACATAAAATTATGGGGCCCCGTCCTGACTAAGGTTTTCAATGCGACAATTGTTGAGAGTACCCCATCCTCTTGGGGGGAATCAATAATTATACCAATATATAAAAAGGGAGATAGGTCGGAGACGAAGAACTACCGACCTATCTCCCTTTTAGACTCATCACTTAAAACTATTTATTTATTTAGTGTGTTTTGGTATCGCGCACAGCTACCCCAACGGGGTGTCCCGGCGCTCCTGTATAACTACATGCAGACCTTTGATGGTTAATAGAGGCAAAAGTAACTCAGCAGAACAGATGAGTTTTGAGTGCTCGCCGGAAAGGTTGTTCATCTTTGATCAGTCGGATGGCAATAGGAAGTTTATTCCATAGGGCCGCTGTCAACACTTGGAAAGTTTTCCCACCTGAGCGGGATTTCCTGAATCTAGGAACCGACAGGAAGTTTTTTGACGAGGAACGTAGGGTCCTGAAGTTATTATAAGGGATCAAACAGGAAGACAGATATGCGGAGCCTTTACCCTGCATTGCCCGATGGGCTAGTACCAAAGCTTTAAATTCGGCCCTCTTTTGCAGTGGTAGCCAGTGGAGTTTGCGGCGGTGAGGGGTAATGTGCTCACGTAGGGGGAGACCGGTAACCAATCGCACCGCCGCATTCTGTACTGTCTGAAGGCGATGACTGAGCCCTGCAGACAGGCCAGAGTAGAGGCCATTGGCGTAGTCCAGGTGTGAAGTGATCAACGCCTGGACAACAATCTTCCTGGTGTTACTCGGCAGAAAGTGAATGAACTTTTTTATCATTCTAATCTTGGCTAGACAGGCAGTAGAGACTGCATGCACTTGATGATAAAAAGTAAGGTTGGAGTCCCATCTCACTCCAAGATTCTTCACAGATTCTTTTGGGGGGGGGGGGTACTTAAGTCGGTAGGCCACCAAATATTAGGGTCCAGTGGAGAAGGCTGGTGAAAAAAGAGAACCTCCGTTTTCCCAGCATTCAATCTAAGAAAATTATTGTCCATCCAGTGGGCAATTGTACGGAGACAATTTTTTAATGGATCAAAAGTTGAGGGGGAGATGTTATTAAATGAAAACATAAGCTGGATATCATCAGCATAGGAGGTGACCTTTATACCGGTTTGGGCGATGATATCGAAAAGTGGGGAAAAATAAACATTAAATAAGAGGGGGCTCAGCGAGGAGCCCTGAGGGACTCCCCACCGAAGAGGACGACTTTCAGAAATGAATGGGGGGTTAAACACTGCCTGGGTCCGGCTAGACAAGAAGGATGAAATCCATCCTAAGGCCGTGCCCTGAATACCTTTTGAATGTAGGCGATCAAGGAGGAGGGGGTGGGAGACAGTGTCGAATGCTGCCGACAAGTCCAGCAGCACCAACACCGCTCTTGATCCCTCGTCCAGCCTCCATCTTACTGCGTCTGACATCTCGATGAGAGCCGACTCAGTGCTGTATCCTGGTCTAAAGCCGTGCTGAGAATCGTGAAAGGCACCTGATGTTTCGAGAAAGCTGGCTAGTTGTTGTTGAGCAAGTCTTTCTAGTACTTTAGCAGGGGCAGGCAGTAGAGAAATAGGCCTGTAGTTGGCAGGATCACAGGGATCGGCGCTGGCCTTCTTAATTATCGGAACCAGGCGTGCTTGTTTCCAGGTGTCGGGGAAAACTCCCAGCTGTAATGAGTCATTCCATATTCTGTTCAGAAAGGGATTAAGGATGGGAGCTAAGGATTTGTAGTGTTTAGCCGGCCAGGGGTCCAGCGGAGAGCCAGATTTAATTTTAAGAAGTTCTGCAAGAGATTGTTCCAGAGAAATCTCTGCAAAATCAACGAACAGGGACTCAGGGCCAGGTAGAGAAACGGATATAGGACTTTTATATACTGAGGTGTTGGTAGGGAAAGAATCATGAATGGTGGCTATTTTATTCTCAAAAAAGACAGAGAGATTATCACAGAGAGTCTGTGATACCACTGGAGGTCGTTTCAATGCCAGGGGATCTGTGAAGGATCTGACTGTCTCAAATATTTCCCTTGATGAACCTTGGGAACGATTAATTTTTTCTTCTAAGAATATTCTTTTATGTTCAATGATCTTTTTCCTATAGTTTTTCAGGGCGGCTTTGTAAAGAATTCTACGATCTCGTGAGAAGGTGATTCTCCATTTGATTTGAGCTTGCGAAGATCATTCGAATACCATGGGGCCGAGGGAGCAGAGCGATAGGTTTTTATGGGCCTAATAGGGGCGATCTGATCGATTGCCGAAGTAATGTGATCATTAATGTGTGTTAATCGTGTATCAAGGTCAAGGCTCGTATCAAAGTGGTCAACAGATAAGAGATGAGGAGCTAGGCTATCAGGAGAAATCCTACTCCAGTTTCTGCCCAGTTGTTTAGCCGGACGGACATGACGGTTTGTGCAGTGGCAGGGAAATATGAAAGGGACAAGCAGGTGATCCGACCAGACTACAGGAACAGGATTGAGTGTGACTAGGCCTTCCAAGTTCGTACAGATTAAATCAAGAGTGTGGCCTGCTTTGTGCGTTGGACCACTAACAACTTGATTCAGTCCGCCGTCAGCCAGAGTGGACAAGAAATTAAGGGAGGCAGTATCCTCCATATTGTCAACATGAAGATTGAAATCCCCAAGGAGGGTGAAATTGGCATAACGCAGTGAAGCTTGTAGGGCGTAATCCAAGAAGACTGGAAGGTGGGATGGTTTAGAATTGGGAGGTCGATACGCCAGGAGGCCGGAGAATGTAAAATTGGGCGAAATATTAATACAAAAAGGAAGCGCTTCAATGCGTTCCACTTGATTATAGGCGAAAGACGAAATAGACCAATGGGTTCTATACATTATAACCACTCCGCCCCCAGGGTGTGAACTCTGTCTGTTGGCACAGAATATATTATAGCCCGACGGGATTGCTAGATGTAACGCAGGATTGGTGTCATATCCTAACCATGTCTCAGTAAGAAACAATACATCCCATTTATCTTCTTCCAAAGTATGAAATACGTCAAGGGAGTGTTTGACTAAGGATCGGCAGTTCAGCAGGCCAGCTTTTAAGCATGTCTGCAGAGAAGAAGTCTGTAGAAGAAGGCAGTTATGTTCTTCATAGCCGGGAAGATCAGATGAGCATTTCATAAGTGGAAAGATGGGGTTGGTAGCAGCGCTAATACATGAGGGAATAGTACAGTGTAGAGGTCGCAGGGATTTAAGCCCAGCGCTGTCATAAGTTGTGAGAGGGGGAATGCCCAGGATGACAGTACCTGCGTCTGCTGCCGCAAACTGGTCGCGGACGGGCGCAGACGGGCAGGACTCTGGCGCGACTCCGGCGCAGGTCCGGCGCGTCCGCTGATCGCGTCCGCTGCGCGGAGACATGGACTTCCGTTTATATAGTGGCCAATCGGGTGCCTTCAAAGGCTAGCCCACTCCAAAATGGCCGACAAAGTTAGTTAATCACCTCAAACAGCGTTCACTTCGGCTGGGGTGAGTTTTAATTAAGGAGATTCAGGTTTCTGACCCCCATCTAGCAGGAAACCGAGGGGCAAGTAAACAATGCCACTTTGTAGTCAAGCGGAGGCGGAGGGGACTTAGTGCAGCGAGGGGGGAGGCAAAACAAGAACAGCTTAGCTTCATAATCAAGCTAAGTAATGTGCAGTTAAAACGCTGTAAGGACAGCTAGTAAGAGCGTGCAGTTTTAAAATTAGCTAAGCACAGAAAACAACAACCTCCCGGCTCAAGCCTCAGGAGGGATGACAGTTACAGGGTAGGAAAACCAATGCGGCGAAGCCCCTTATATAGTGGCCAATCGGGTGCCTTCAAAGGCTAGCCCACTCCAAAATGGCAGACAAAGTTAGTTAATCACCTCAAACAGCGTTCAATTCGGCTGGGGTGAGTTTTAATTAAGGAGATTCAGGTTTCTGACCCCCATCTAGCAGGAAACCGAGGGGCAAGTAAACAATGCCACTTTGTAGTCAAGCGGAGGCGGAGGGGACTTAGTGCAGCGAGGGGGGAGGCAAAACAAGAACAGCTTAGCTTCGTAATCATGCTAAGTAATGTGCAGTTAAAACGCTGTAAGGACAGCTAGTAAGAGCGTGCAGTTTTAAAATTAGCTAAACACAGAAAACAACAACCTCCCGGCTCAAGCCTCAGGAGGGATGACAGTTACAGGGTAGGAAAACCAATGCGGCGAAGCCCCTTATATAGTGGCCAATCGGGTGCCTTCAAAGGCTAGCCCACTCCAAAATGGCCGACAAAGTTAGTTAATCACCTCAAACAGCGTTCAATTCGGCTGGGGTGAGTTTTAATTAAGGAGATTCAGGTTTCTGACCCCCATCTAGCAGGAAACCGAGGGGCAAGTAAACAATGCCACTTTGTAGTCAAGCAGAGGCGGAGGGGACTTAGTGCAGCGAGGGGGGAGGCAAAACAAGAACAGCTTAGCTTCGTAATCAAGCTAAGTAATGTGCAGTTAAAACGCTGTAAGGACAGCTAGTAAGAGAGTGCAGTTTTAAAATAAGCTAAGCACAGAAAACAACAACCTCCCGGCTCAAGCCTCAGGAGGGATGACAGTTACAGGGTTTACAGTTATGAGTCGAGTAATGTCGGTAAGGTTGGAGGAATGGGTTGAGGGATGTGGCATCCTTGCGAAATCACAATTTGGGTTCCGAAAAGGTTTAGGAACAATAGAACAGTGCATTAATTTAGATCTCTTAATATGGAAGTATACCCACACAAAGCAGGGATCACTTTTTCTCTGCTTTGCGGATCTTAGCAGCACGTTTGATCTTGTCAACCACGCGCTGCTATGGTCAACCCTATTGGAACAAGGCGCTCCAGTTAGGATTATTTATTTCCTGGCAAGATTATATATAAAGTTATCTGCCCGTATAAGATATGGACAAGAAGGAGAATGCACGGACAGCATTAAGGTAAACCTGGGCATTAGACAAGGGTGCGTTCTCGCTCCACTCCTTTTTTCTCTCTTTATTAATGCTATCGATATTGAACTTAAGGAGGTTAACTCTGACGCCCCACAAGTGGATGGCTTGGCCACCCCTGTTCTGCTTTATGCCGATGATTCGGTGCTTATATCCAGAACCCCCCTCGGCTTGCAGAGGCTAAAGGACACATTTTCAGGATTTATTAAGGGCAGGAAACTGAAAATTAACACTACAAAAACTTTTATAATGCAGTGTGGGAAGAAAATGAGGAAGCCGAAACCCTTTTATATAGATGATAAGAAAATTGAAATTGTGAAAAATTTCTGTTATTTGGGTATAACGTTTAACTGTAATGGTATGTGGTCTCAAGAGGTAACTAATGTTAAAGCTAAAATGTCCAGGAGTATTCATCGTGTTTTTAAATTTGCAACTAAACTCGGGGATCGCCGTATCCTTGACATGCTGCATATCTATAGGTGCAGATGTGTTTCAATTGCATTATATGGATCCGGTGTCTGGGGGCATTGTCGCCATGTGGACCTACAGATAGAGGAGAACTGTTTTATCAAAAAATTGTTATGCCTACCAAAATCGGCCTCAACTGAGATAACGCACATGGAACTGGCGCTGGAGTATTTATCTGACCTGATAAGCTTAAGACCTCTGTTGGTGTGTAGAGCAATTTGGTCTAAAGAAGAAACTGGCTTCACTAGGAGCATTATCAGCGATTGTCTCCGCATTGATAAATGTTTAATGATTCCTTGGATTGATTATGTAATGAAAACAACTAAGGATGCATTTAATTTAGATGTCCAGGTGGATCCTGAATGCCTATCTGATTTCCCCAAAAAAGAGCTAAAGAGTCGTTACTTGGATAAGAAAGCGCAAGCGTGGAGAAATGGTAATATGCTGTTAACGACCGCACAATTTTATTATTCCAACATATCTATGTCTGGTTCTCAAAATTACCTGAGAATAGTTACTAGGCCATCCCATCGGTTTGTCCTAACCAGATTACGATTGGGAATTGCCCACCATTTGGTGGCCTTCCCACGCATGAAATATCATCCCTCCGCACCTTGCCCTTGTGACAGTGTTACCAAACAGAGTACCACACATTTTTTGCTGATTTGTGACCTTTTTTTACCTTTCCGCATTGCATATTTGAAACCCTTATTTAAAAAAAGCCTGTTATAACGATAAAATCTGCAATGAGTCTGTTATTCTCCCTAGAGGACCCTGATATTTGCTTTTTTACAGCTACGTTTATTTTAAAGTCAATGGCCACTAGGAAGAGTATGGTCTTTTAATGAGCGGCACCTGTTCTCAGTATTTGTTCTTAGCATTGTTTTATTAATTGTTTTTAACCCAAAATTGGTAGTAAATTTGTATCAGAACGTATTGAGAAGTATGTATATTATATATCTTTTTTTGTATGCTTTTATGATTATTGTGTAATAATCGAATAAAGTTCTGAAACTAAACGACTTGAAGTTTCAAGTATATGGGACATATCATCTTGGAGCAAGAAGAGGTGAATCATGCCAAGGTGGAGAACCACATAACATGCCCTTTCACTAAAACCATGAAGAAGCTTCCCAACTTCATGGGATTATGAAATTATACTTTATGCCCATA
Organism: Lissotriton vulgaris; assembly: GCF_964263255.1. NCBI lineage: Eukaryota > Metazoa > Chordata > Amphibia > Caudata > Salamandridae > Lissotriton > Lissotriton vulgaris. The sequence continues at coordinate 466,809 of NW_028240700.1, read as the reverse complement.
TTCATCACGATCAACAACCCTCTAATTAATGTAACTTGGGTCAATCCTCACATTTGACTCTAAAAGGGGCAGGACACGGATCCTCTGAACTTGCTTATAACAATGTTTCAAGTGAAAAGGACATCCAAGAAGCAAAGACAGGCTTGGATGTGAACACCGCCCCACCACAGAAAGAAGTAATCATCACTATCATCTCTCAAGAATGGAAAAACTTCTGGCAATACAACCTGAAGGCAGAACTGTTCAAGACAGACCCTAAAACATCAGCCAAGATCCTCCAATTACTGGTTGCATCAATTTGGGAGGGAACGGAGGTTCCAGGTGCCTGGAACTAAGGCATTATTGTAAAGATCCCAAAGAAAAGATAATTAATCAACAGCTGGTGTGGAGTCGCCCTTCTGTCAATCCCAAGTGAAATTTTGGTAAAAATCATTATACAGTGCACTTCTAATACTATGGACAAGCAGCTAAGACAAGAACATGTTGGGTTCCACAAGAGTAGAGGATGTGTCAATTAGATCTTTACTGTACGCAACATCATAGAGCAGTGCGCAGAGTGGCAGAGACAACAAAGCATCCACATCATTGATTGTTGAAAAGCCTTCGACAATATCCACTATGATAGCCTCTAGGATATACTGAGAGCATAGGGCACAAATTGACACATAGTTCTCACGATCAAGAGCTTCGATGATAACTTTACCAGTTAGGTAGCAGATGGTGAGTACAGATTCAAAGTCAAGAGGAAGTGTGATGTCAGCGTTGTTCTTCAACCTAAGTCATTGATTGAGTGAAACTACATACAATGTAAGAAGGGAGATTAGGTGGACCTTATTCACTACACTGGCAGACCATGACTATGTAGATGATCTAGTCTTGCTCTCTCACACACATCAACATATGCAGGAAAATACGTCTCCCCTCAACATCTATGCACAGGAAGTGACTTGAAGATCAACACAAAAAAAATCAGAAGGCCCGCCACTCAACATCCCAAAACCATCTCCAATCAAGATGAAGAGGGCCTAGCCATGCCTCAAGATTTCACCTACCTAAGCAGTACAGTCAGAGATGATGGAGAGGTAGGCAGTGGCATCAGACTGAACAAGACCAGGAATGCCTTCGGGATGTTGAACAATGTGTGGAGGTAGGTTATCTCTGTAGATCACCAACACCAAGCTGGTGTTCACACTGGATACAAATGTTGGCAGATGATGAAAAGCGTCACTACCAAACTGTCCGCCTTCCACATCAGTAACCTTAGAAGAATCTTGCACATTTTCTGGTTGTAAACATTCTCCAACCAGGTGGCGAAGTGAGCTAAAGAACGATGATGGATTCAGCCCAGATCTGTGCCTGGGGGTGACTGTCTGAAAAGTTTCAGAGCTCTGTCCATCATCTCCTTGTGTTTGCTAAACATTCTCCAACTAGGAACTGCTCTCCAGATGCAGGCAAGAGAGCATGCAGAGCACAATTATGAGAGTTGGATACTCAAGCCTAGAAGTTCAGCATATAACTAAGGTAAACTGCTGTGGGCTCACTTTCATATTAAAGAGTTATAATGGTCCACTGACTTGCAGTTATATTAGGGGTGTGCGAAATTTGCGTAATTTGCTTTTAAACAATTTTGTGAAATGCCAGCAAAATACAATGAAATTATGTATAATTATGCAAACTTTGATTTGGTCATTCTAGCTAATATTTGTGAACAAAATGCATCCTTCCGTCAGTTTTTGATGCAAGAATACATTTCATACTTAAAAAATAGTGCATAAAACAAAGCACTGAAAACTGTGGCTCCAGGGCCAGACTGGGAGCCAAAACCGGCCCTGGCAAAGTGCTCGGCTGGCCCCCTCCCCCAGGGGGGGAGCGGGGTTGGGGGTGCGATCGCGCTCTTTGCCAGGGCCGGTTTTCTGCCGATTTTGTTACAGGGCCGAAGGGCCATGAAACAAAAACGGCCCCCAGGTGCCCAAAACCGGCCCCTACCCATGCGGCCCACCGCTGGATTGCCCGGTGCCCGCAATGCCCAGTCCGGGCCTGTGTGGCTCTCCTAAATTTGTAATACATTTTTACTACAAATGGCACATTTGCTGTAAATCATTGCTGTGTATTGTGCGTAATTAGGTGATGTGGCATAGTGTCGGTATTTAGGGAATTGTGCTGAAGAAGTATAATGTGAAATTCTCGAAATTATGTGAATTACACCGTACTAATTAAAATTTTACCCAGGCCTAGTTTCTATTCAGCATTAATGCAAATTCCATACCAGCTCTCTCTTTTGCGTTACTTCTGATTTTGAGGGCATTGAACAATATGTTATTATTATTTAGTTTATAACGCACAAATGCAAATGCTTCTTGGCGCTTTTGAGAACCACAAATATTTAAAATCTATCAGTGACTGGAGGAAGAGAAACAAACAAAAAAATAGTTTCAAATCCAAGTATTCAGCTAGGGTCTCAAACATGGTAAATTTGCCCCGTGGCCTTAAACTCAGAGGGGAGAATTCCACAGTTTGTACGTGGCTGTAGAATACGCGCTGTCTTTAGATCACAGCATACAACTGTTCCAGCCATAGTCTTTGATCTGCAGAAACAGCAGGAAAAGGAGGCAGAATGTGCTCTGGCCATGGATGTGAAACAAAGGCACAAAAGAGGGAAAGACATTCCCACTAGCTGCAACACAAATCTGTCTGCAGTGACACTTCTCGAGAAGTGGAGTGTCAAACACAAGTCAGTCTCACATTTTAGTTGAGTCTGTAAAGGGTTTCTCACAAAAGGTTCCTAGTATCAATCAGATAACCAAGGGGCATATTAGCAAGGGCCATATCGCCTCTTTAGCGGCACTTTTTGCCGCTAAAGCGGCAACATTTTTATCGACCTATCAGCAAGCTGTCGCTAACAGCTGTTAGTGACAGCTTTCTGGTGAAAGCGACCGTTTTGGGGGCCGCTTTGCATGTCAACGATATGTATCGCTAATGACATGCAAAGTAGGCGTACCCTCCTAAAAGACCACGAAAACAGCCGCTAACAGACCTCACGCCTATTAGCAATGAGGCCCCGGCCCCAGTTAGCAACATAAAATGTCGCGCTAACTGGGGTTCTCGCAGGAATTTTTACACCTGCTAAAAACCTGACTTAGCCATTATACTCAATGGGAGGTGGATTCTAAGACTGAATCCACCGCTGCCTATTAGCAAGGTTTACGCTAGCGATAACATTTTTATAGCTGTTTTTGGTTTTTTCGCCGCTATTGCTGGATCTTTTATCGCATTGGAGAAAAACGTTGGTAGTAAGGCGCTATCTCTGGAATAAGATCTGCCCCTCAATTCTCACCAAGAGTTTCAGCAGGTTCATAGCTAAGCTCATGTGAATTAGTAGATGGCCTTACAAGTAAAAAAAATGTAAGGAGATTCATTCGAGCAAGTTAATTTGCATATTTAATGTTTTAGATTAATAGACAAAATGAGTCTAAGGCCCTGATTCCGATTTGCAAAGGACTAGCAGAATTACCAATTCTGGGGGTTTAATACATATATTTTCCACCTCTTCTGAGCAGGTGCTAAATGTAACTTCTCTCTGAGGATGGAGTGGATGAAGGACATGGAGTAGGAGAGGGAAGGGAAAGTTATGTTCTGGCGAATGGGGAATGAGGCTTGGCTGCAGTATCAGCCAAACCCTCGAATACTTTTTCAGGTAAAACCATGTGTGGGAACACAGACCCAATACGAATCAAGTGGAACAGCATTCTGTACAGTAATTATACTTTGTCTAACTCATAATCAGGGCCTAACGGTCTGATTTATATATTGGCGGTAAGCATAGTAAGTCGCAACAGCCATGGTTACACTCCTCCGACGCCCAGACGGAGTATGGGCTGTCAGAGTTTGACCTACATGGCCGCCCCCTAGTATAGATTGCGGATATCCAGGGCAGTTTTCACTGGCCGTCACCGCAAGGAAAACCCTGGTGGTGTAGTGTAGTTCCTATATTCCCAATAGGTTCTGCGCATTGGAATAACATAAACGATAGCTTAGACGTAGGACTTAGGTCGACTAAGTCTCTATTGAATATGATAGACTTAATTGTGTGTGCCAGCTAGCTCAGAGATCACTAGAAACTTTCTCGAGTAAACAAGAAGGCGTTTAGCTTTCCTGAATAGACAAGAAGGGATTAGCTTCTGACAAACATATCACATGACAACTTTGTTCCCCCTGCAATAAGGAATATATCTCTAGAGTCGTGGAAACAATAGATAGCTATTTTACTCAGTCAATCGTTCATGCTTCGTTTCACCAGAAATGCAGAGAAATAAAGTATGCCACCAGCTGCTCTACGCTTCGACACGGCGCTGTTCATGGGGGTAGGTGTAGACGGCAATGACCGCACGCCATTGAGGTGCCTTACTAATCTCTGTGCAGGTCCCACGGGAGCAGACTGCGAGGCACCCTAGGACACCCCTTAGGGTCGCTTGATCATAGTAGGACCTTTTGACCTGCCCTTTACTGACCCACTGGATGAGGTTGTAATTTCTTCTTTCTTTTTTCACACTGTGTAGTACGTAACACTTGGGTCCTGAAGAATTGCCATGATGGCAAGAAACATGTTGACCTGACTTGAGGGTTGCAGATAATTTACTGTGAGCTTTTCCCAGTTTATATCTCCCCTCCCACCCTTTTTAACCAAGGGAGTCTACCACCTTAATAAAGTATATTGTGGATTGACTCATCTTTTTTAAACTCACCTTCACCTCACGACTACACTTTCCTTGCCCTCTCACACGCATGCACCATATGGCTGGAACAAAAGATCTCCAATAAAGAGCCCCTTTACGGGTGCCCGTCAGACATTGCAGCGCCAGTCTGACGAGGAGCAGAACCCATATGATGAAGCATGACACCTAGCTCGCTGGGTGTGTGAGGGTTTTAGTTCCAAAAAGGGAATTTTCCCCCCCTTTTCCTTCTTTCACATTGCACATTCACTCTGCCCTATTATTCCTACTGGGGAACTTTGTACCCTCTTTGTGTTACTAGTTGGTTGGACTTGTACACTGGACCCCGTTAAAGATAGTCCAATACGGTTCCCCCCTTTTGTTGAAAGAGAAATGAATTGCCACAATTGCAAAACTTGTCATAATGTAAAGTGCGTACAGTAAAAGGAGTATTATGAAATAATACTGTAAAAGCATTTATATGGTTTCTAAGCCATAAGATACTTAAAATAGATAAAATACATACAATGATAAAATAATGACTAAACGTACTAAACTGGTGTTTCTAAGATACGCCTACCCCAGTGTACCTAACCTAAGCCTAGTACGTGGGAAGGAGTAGATGAGTTACAGTTTTATGCCAAGAATCTGAATCAAGAATTCTCTATGGGTCTAATCAGCTCCGTACCTTAGGTATAGAATGAAGGAGGTCTTGTATCTCTCTCTCAGGACTCGATCTCCCAGAAGCCCGCGAGGGTGACCGGAAAACACTGGAGATGGATTTCTCGGCAGGAGAAAAGACAGCGTCTTTCTCAGTGCGTCAGCAGGGAGGGTTGGCTTCCTTCGGCACTCGCATCAGCAGGGCGTCGGGCAAGTAGATAGCCGATTCTGCTCCAAACCAGCGTGTGTTGATTAAGCATGGGGGGAAAATCCGTTACGCTCGCGGATTTTGCGGATTTTCGGTAAATTTGCGATCCGCGAACGCTCGCGAATTTACCAAAAATCCACACATCCGCACGCAGCGGATTTTTTTTTCTTGGTGATACAATTTTGCGGCGTGCGGTGTAAGTTCACAATTGCGAACATGTAGGTGCGGCAGGCAGCAACAATCTCGCACTCGCGAAATTACAAAATTTGCAATTCTGCACAAGAAATCCACGAGCAAGCAGCATAGACCTTCTGAAAATGATGATTTTTATGAGAATAACTCCTCAGGTTGACATTTGCCTGCCCTTTTTTGGATTTGAGGCCTTTTGACTTTCTTTGGATCACTTTTGGATTAGAAATAAACTTTCACAAGTAAGTTTGCTGTTCTGCAGCAGGTGCAAAAGTTCAAATTCATCATTAGTAACCATTCCCTGTAGTGCTTCCTGTAGGGGCCCCTCCAGAGTTCAGTTGCTAGTTGCAACAATTGTATGACCCTGCTCTGACCCTCACAGTCGGATCATAGAATAGCTACAAGTAGGCCACAAAGGTCCTGGAAAAAAAATTGCACTGCAACAGAAAGCAAATTACAGATAAGGAAGCAGGTGCCAGACGGGAATTTTAAAACAGTGACACATTAATAAATCAACCCCAAATTAATTCATGTCAGTTGAAGCAGGGCAGGTGTGCTTGCTTTTCCCCCTCATAATCTACAGTGATGATGATGAACCAGAGGGTGGCATTGATGTACCAGAGGGTGGCATGGGTGAAACAGAGGGTGGCAGTGTTGAAACAGAGGGTGCTGTGAACCGGTGATGATGAACCAGACGTAGAAACAACATAGTTGCGACCGTTGCGTGCCGACAAGTAAGTTCGCAATCGGGAACTGGTACAAAATCCTCGCGAACTGGCAGAAACCCTTGCGAACACTATAAAAACAAAAAAATCCGCAAATTCGCGAGAATTCGCGGATTTTGCGGATTGCGAGTTCGCAAATACGCAAATTCGCGAACGCCAGATTCGCAAAATTCGCCCATGCTTAGTGTTGATTAAGGCAGATGCTGGTATATTTATACCTGGAAGGTGCCGAGTTTGACGTAAGGTTGGACATAAGACGTCACTAAGAACTGGCAGTTCTTTCAGGACTCTCAGGAGTTCTAGGACAAATCAAAACAGAAGCAGGGGAAATTCCCGGGCTGCTGGAGGCTTAGTTTGTTTAAGAACGCGTTGTACTTTCTAGGAGTCTATGGGAGTAGCCTTACCGTATTTGGACTGCATTGGCTATGACTTAATATGGATATGATTCTTATGCCTTTATAAGGATATGGTTTATTATAACCACACAAGGGCATAAATCGGGAATATCTAATTAGGGTCCTAGATACATTCACAACACCCACTCCACGTATAATGTCCATCATTACTAAATACTAAGCAATACTAAACATATAACGATGCATGTGTTTTCCAGCCCACCCCAAAATACATAGTTTGTATTTGAAATGGTGTATACACGAAAAATGAGTATAATACTGCACGTTTTCAAGCAGTGGTATCATTCAGATAATGCATATTTTGTTCATTTAGAATGTTGACTGAATGAATCACGAAATTTACATTTATGAAATGGCTCTTAATACAGAAGAGAAGGTCGAGACCATTTCATCACATATTTATACAAGACTGTACATGTGCTAGAGGCTAAATCAAAATATTGTCTCTAGGTATTTTAAAAATAGAAATCTTGTTCTCTAAGAATAGTTCTACTTTAAGCAGAGTATCATGTGCCAAAAAAGGTAAATATTTTGGGAACTGGAGAAAAAATAATTTCGCTTTTGGGAAGAAAAATAGTCCCAATGTTTTTTAGAAGTTCTGTTTATCAAAACTGAAGGCCGAATTCAAAGTTCAGGGAACGCTGTGTGCTTGCTATTTCAAATATTATTCCCATTGTTAGGAGAGAACATTACTTCAGATAGGCCGGCAAAAAACTTTGTCTACAACAGTAGGTGAAAGTTGGGCCAACTCTGAAAAAGTGGAAATAGTGCATATGTGTGATGCATTGCCATCATCGGTGTTTAGATCAGCAATGGTCACGGAAGGTTGTACCTGTGTGCCGCTTTCATCTCATACCTCACCGCCACCTAATCGTAATGGTGAGGTCTCAACGAATGCCGTCACCAGAAAGGGTAGCCACTGGGGACAATACGTTGCATGAGCCGTTACCGAACCAAGCAAAGTATCGACATCCATAGGTTCTGCTGATGGGAGTGTGAGACAGACGTCTAACACGCATTCTTCTCCGCAAAGCAAGCATCTTAGAACAGGTAGGATGCAATCTTGCCAGATTGGTCTAAATGAAAGAAACCAGGTAGTATTCAGATCTCTTAGCCGAGCCAAGCCGAGGACTTTAGTGATATTGTACTGCTAGGATCATGTCTTCCATTGTAGCCTGAGTTTTGTCTGTGACTTGACTTGCCATATCGGATCAGAAGGAACAAAAATAAGATTCCTGCTACGAGTCCCAAGATGAGAGGCAGGCCGTTGAACACAGAACGTACAAAATTCGGGAGGATGCCAAGAACTGCTTCGAAGGGTGCTAGCAGTCCCGAAAAAATTTCTTAAATACATGTGCGATGCCGCTGGTATCAGACATGTTTAAGATTTGACTTAACATTTCTACGAAATGTACGGGGCAATTTGTTGATAATAATGCATGTATCTCTGCTGCTGTCCTGCTGCAACTTGCAGATCATACGTTTCTCTAGACGAGGTTAAAGGCACAGTTGTTTGTAAAAGAATAGACTTCATTCTGCTTAAAGTATCAATTCGAATAGAAGAGATATTCAAAGAAGGCCATATTGCCGCCTCCATGTCTGGTTTGCTGTTTGGATACCATACTTGCATACAACAAGTGACCATGGAAGTAACGCTCACGAGATAGGCTTTTTCTGGCACCATGCCACAACAGCTGTGGTCACTTATTATAACGTAGCTGCCGTTGGAAAGCTGTCTGAAAAAAGGCTCTATCTGTGTAGCAGGGGAGCAGTGCAGGTGACATGAAAGGTTCTTTGTTTGATGAACCTTCGCAGGCTCTATGCAAGTTAATGCCCTGACACAGAAGTGTACTGCTTAGTGACTTTTTACAGTTGTTACCACTAAGAAATACTTCTTTCTTGCCCCCACTCCAACATCTATGTCTATAAGGCAAATTCCAGGTTGTCTTGATGTATCCTTTACCCAACCTTTCATACAGGCCTGCTGGTATATACTTTTGGCAGTATTGAAACTGAAAAGTTGTTATCGGGATTGTGATGGGGCTATGTATTATCCATTCAATGACCGGTCGTTCTGACATTGTCAATGGCAATTTTTCTAGTTTTTCAATGCTCAGCACCGTATAGTCTGCCCCTCTCTTTGCCAAAGAGATTTGTCTATCAGTAAGGTTATAGATAGAAAATAATGACGTTGTGTTGATTAGACGCCATGGCACGTTGCCTGAACAAAAATTTTGTAACGTCCAGCCTAACTGTACAATAGAACGTAATTGGAACTGCCATGTTGTAACATTAGCATATCCTGTTCTAATATGTAAATAGCAGATGATACAATGCTGTCCAGTGAATAAATTCTGGAGGACAGAGTCGTTAACCCATTGTTCACTACAGAAAGTGATTTTTCCAAATTAATACGATCAATTTCTCGTATTTTTTCTGCAGTTTCAATTTGTGTTATTTTCCAAGCTTCATTGTAAGCTGCGTATATACCAACGTATATGAAACGTTTTTGACGCTGTTTGCGAGGTCCCTGTAAGAAATATCGCAAGTCAGCACCTTCTTTAAGTAAAGTCAAGTGTTGCTTAATTTCGGGTAGTGTGGATCTCTGTAGCCATTCAAGGCATAGTTTTCCTACACTGTATGTTGTAACTATCCCTGGATGTTGTCTCTGGGAATATCTTGGGTCTGACCTATTCTGTTTGAACCCCTGTATTTTGTTCAGGAATCTATCTTGACAGTTATTAGTGTCTGTGGGCCAGATCAACCATTTGTTCCAATTAGGATTTGTTCTGTTATGTTTTAAAATATAGGACACGTCTAACCCCTCGTCTGTAGTGTTATTTCTATCAGGTATAGGCTTTGGTATAGACGGGTTGTTTAAATCTTTTATCTTGGCTAGGCCAAGACAGGTTGTTTGTTGAATGGTGTCATTCAGGAACATTATTTTTTCTGGGATCATGCAGGCTCTGAATAATGATTCTAAACCTTGTACCTGCCATTCTTTTGTACCCCAGACAGTTTTTGTCTCAATGTTGTTTTTCCAAAATTCAAAACCAAATGTAGACATTTTTTCATAAAAATTTTCAGAATAAATCAGTTTAGTATTTGTCAACATGTTTTTCATTCCTGTCTTATTCATAATTTTAAAATAAAACGTTTCTGGATCAGTGACATTAAACCCTGAGAAGTATGGGAATTTCTCATAAAATGTTCTCGAACAACCTTTTGGCTGTGTTGGACAATGTTCCCATTGATTATAACTGAACACATTTCTAGGATTAGCAGATTTATGCAAATAATGATGCCCAAAATGATTGAAGCAATACATTTCTTCATAATTTGATGAACCCTGTAAATAATCATGTTCTGTAAATTTTGCTGACATTTCTAAATATGACATCATATTATTAATATTTTCAAAGTCCCAATCATCAGAGAAAGTACTAGGTGATACAAAGTCACTTAAAGAAATCTTGAACTGATGTAGATATTTCAAGAGTTCAACCGGGCCATAGATTTCGTAATCAGTACTGTCCCATACTACACCACCAGGTATAGGAATGGCTGTGATGTTCACTGATGATAGTTCTCTTTTTTCAACGTGAGAGGATCTGTGAGGTTTTAGAACCAAGTTGATATTCTAACTTGATGTGTCCATTGTACTGTATTTTCCATCAATCATTCATCCCAAGCTTAAAACTAAGGTGAGCAAGAGCAGTAGGAAAAGTACACCTAACACAATCCACAGTTCAATCCAGGGTGAAATCAAGTATGTTTCTCCAAGTTGATGAAAGAGCTCTGTAATTTTGTCTTTGAAAGTTTTGTTTGCTGGCTTGTCTCCATGTTCACTTGGATCATCGGAAAAGTAATCGATATTGATAAAGTAGCCAGATGCAGTTCTGTCAATTGTTTGGATGGCATCAGGATTGTTATTAATCTTTGCAGTTGCTTCTTCCTTTTTCATATTAGAATAGTCCGAGGCTACATCATTGTAGACAGGTGTTTCTTGGCCAACTGTTGCAATTTGGGTTTCAAGAGGCACAGGTGCCATGGCTTTGTGGCATAGTCCTTTTTTATTCACTGCAGGTTTATCAAATATGATTAGTCTCTCAGTTTGAATCTCTTGGATTGTAGCAAGGTTTGGTCTTCTGCTACTTCTTGGGAGTCCACTGGGCCTACTACTTATTATTGGCCACATGGTTGTGGTTTTACCAGGTCGATTGATACAACTCGGTTCTCCTTTTTACCAGCAAGGGGCGGTAGTACTACTGATCTTGTTCCGCTGATAGCTAAGACAGGTACTGCTTTTCTGTAAGAAGGCCCAAATTCCTTCTTCACCTCGATCTTTTCTCTGACCAGATCGCCAATCTTTAGAATCCAGACAGGTCTTGCTGGGAAAGGTGGTTTCTCTTCAGTGGCTGTTGGCTTCAGTTTTGTGTTACTTAGACTTCTTCTTGTTTCATTTAAGTCCTGTAAAACAGCCAAACGATCTTTGATATCAAAAGATTTTTGTTCCACCACTGAAGTCTGACAATCAAGGTCTCCGATTATCATTCTTGTACCAAATGAAAGTTCATACGGAGTGATTCCACCCAGTGAATTTCTTGGCAGATTGTTAAGACTACGTTGGACACTTATTAGATGTTTGACCCACCCATCACCCAAACCTAATACCCTCGCTGTTATAGATTGCTTTATGTCACGGTTTTTCTCTCCACTACCGCATTTCCCTCAGGATGGAATGGACTAGAGTACCGCAATGCAATGCCCATGCTGGCCATGGCCTCCTTGTAAGCTTGAGAACTAAACGCAGGACCCTGGCAAGAATACAGTATGCCAATTGCGTATGTGCCGATAAAGACTCGCAAATCTTTTATAACAGTTCTGGCGTCAGCCTAGCGCTGGGGCCACATCCAAATGAATCTCGTCTTAACATTTATGGGATCGCATTTGTCTGGTCGGACGCCTGCGTGTAGATAGTCTAATGCTGTCTAACAGGGGTGTCTGGGCTGGTATTACTGTGCTAGAGCCAGATATCTGGTACGGTTCATAACTGCGATCTCTATTGCAGTCTTGACAATCCATTGCAAAGTTGTAAACTTGCACGCTCATTCCCGGCCACCAGTATCTTGATTGCAATTCTATTAGAGATTTCAGGATCTCTTGGTGCCTCAGACCCAATCCCATGTGTGCTTCTTGAATCAAGAAGACTCTCCGGTTCATGTTTTGAATTACTCTATCCCCCATTCCGGGGATTTGAGCAAACGGAACGGAGTTCGCATCAGTTATGCATGTATTTCCGAGTGGATAATTTAGAGGTAACGCTGCATAATTGCCTTCCATGGAGGCTTTTAGTGCAAGCAGCATTTCTCCATCTATTTGTGTTTTAGAACGCTTTCTTGTAGCTACGGAAGCCGGTTGACCAGCTGCTGTCGTGGCTCTGTTATAAGCATGGGCGGAAAATCCGTTACGCTCGCGGATTTTGCGGATTTTTGGGAAATTCGCAATCCGCGAGATTTGCGAATTTCCCGCAAAATCCGCAAATTCGCACGCAGCGGATTTTTTTTGCGGCGCGCGGCGTTGGTGATACAATTTTTGCGGCGCGCAGCGTTTATCATCGTTTGCCGAGTTGTTTTTCTCGATAGTTTGCGAGTGCTGCGCCATTTTGGATCTTGCTGTGTGATCCCGCGGGAATTGGCGAGCGCGATTACGTCATCGCGGCTTGCCAGCGATAGTTTGTCAACGCGAGTACGGCGAGATCACGTCTCGCGGTACTTCGCAATTGCGAGATTTGAGATGCGGCGAGCGAAAATATAAAATTTGCAATTCTGCACAAGAAATCCACCAGCAAGCAGCATAAACCTTCTAGAAATTATGATTTTTATCTGAATAACTCCTTAGTTTGACATTTGCCTGCACTTTTTTAGCGAGGAGTCCATTTTGGGGAGGGGGGCAGGGGGGTGGGAGGAAGGAAGTGCCCCACAGTCTTCAACTTCCTGTTCCTGTTCAGCAGGCTCCTCCCAGTGCTTTGTCCATCTCCTGGTCACTTTTCATTTCGATCTGGAGCTGGAAGGATTACTTTTTGTGGATGCTGCTGGATATTTGGATTTGAGGCCTTTTTGACTTTCTTTGGATCACTGTTGGATTAGAAATTTTACAAGTAAGTTTGTTTGGGGCATTACAGTTGCTGCAACTAAAATTTTGGAATTTTCGATTTTTGGGCTGTTTTGGGGCCTTTTGCCCAGGGGTACTCAGTGGTGGGTGGACTGAGTCTTTCTGTGGGTTGCCTTTAACTTAAACATCATGGAGGCCATGGATGGATTGGGATTGTGCTGATTTTTCAGTGATTTTCGTTTTTTGGGGCTGTACTTGTGGCCTTTTCACCAGGGGTATTTGAGTCTAGCATGGGCCTAGTCTTTCTGTAGGTTGTTTTGAATTTAAACATCATGGAGGGCATGGATGGATTGGGATTGTGCTGATTTTTCAGTCATTTTCGTTTTTTGGGGCTGTACTTGTGGCCTTTTCACCAGGGGTATTTGAGTCTAGCATGGGCCTAGTCTTTCTGTGGGCTAGTTTGAACTTAAACATCATGGATGGCATGAATGGAATGGGATTGTGCTGATTTTGCAGTGTTTTTCGATTTTTGGGGGTGTTCATGGGGAGGGACAGGCCATGTGGCTGGTGGCCATTTTGAGTGCAGCTACAGGCACTGGCCATGTGCTGGCAGGCAAGTGGCCATTTTGAATGCAGGCTTTGTTGTTAGGCCTGCAACCATTTTGCCTACTTTTCAACCTTTATTTATGCCCAGGGGTAGTGAGTCTTGCATGGGCCTAGTCTTTCTGTGGGTTGTCTTGAATTTAAACATCATGGAGGCCATGGATGGAATGGGATTGTGCTGATTTTTCAGTGATTTTCGTTTTTTGGGCCTGTACTTGTGGCCTTTTCACCAGGGGTATTTGAGTCTAGCATGGGCCTAGTCTTTCTGTGGGCTGTCTTGAACTTAAACATCATGGAGGCCATGGATGGAATGGGATTGTGCTGATTTTGCAGTGTTTTTCGATTTTTGGGGGTGTTCATGGGGAGGGACAGGCCATGTGGCTGGTGGCCATTTTGAGTGCAGCTACAGGCACTGGCCATGTGCTTGCAGGCAAGTGGCCATTTTGAATGCAGGCTTTGTTGTTAGGCCTGCAACCATTTTGCCTACTTTTCAACCTTTATTTATGCCCAGGGGTAGTGAGTCTTGCATGGGCCTAGTCTTTCTGTGGGTTGTCTTGAATTTAAACATCATGGGGGCCATGGATGGAATGGGATTGTGCTGATTTTTCAGTGATTTTCGTTTTTTGGGCCTGTACGTGTGGCCTTTTCACCAGGGGTATTTGAGTCTAGCATGGGCCTAGTCTTTCTGTGGGCTGTCTTGAACTTAAACATCATGGAGGGCATGGATGGAATGGGATTGTGCTGATTTTGCAGTGTTTTTCGATTTTTGGGGGTGTTCATGGGGAGGGACAGGCCATGTGGCTGGTGGCCATTTTGAGTGCAGCTACAGGCACTGGCCATGTGCTGGCAGGCAAGTGGCCATTTTGAATGCAGGCTTTGTTGTTAGGCCTGCAACCATTTTGCCTACTTTTCAACCTTTATTTATGCCCAGGGGTAGTGAGTCTTGCATGGGCCTAGTCTTTCTGTGGGTTGTCTTGAATTTAAACATCATGGAGGCCATGGATGGAATGGGATTGTGCTGATTTTTCAGTGATTTTCGTTTTTTGGGCCTGTAATTGTGGCCTTTTCACCAGGGGTATTTGAGTCTAGCATGGGCCTAGTCTTTCTGTGGGCTGTCTTGAACTTAAACATCATGGAGGCCATGGATGGAATGGGATTGTGCTGATTTTGCAGTGTTTTTCGATTTTTGGGGGTGTTCATGGGGAGGGACAGGCCATGTGGCTGGTGGTCATTTTGAGTGCAGCTACAGGCACTGGCCATGTTCTGGCAGGCAAGTGGCCATTTTGAATGCAGGCTTTGTTGTTAGGCCTCCAACCATTTTGCCTACTTTTCAACCTTTATTTATGCCCAGGGGTAGTGAGTCTTGCATGGGCCTAGTCTTTCTGTGGGTTGTCTTGAACTTAAACATCATGGAGGGCATGGATGGAATGGGATTGTGCTGATTTTGCAGTGTTTTTCGATTTTTGGGGGTGTTCATGGGGAGGGACAGGCCATGTGGCTGGTGGCCATTTTGAGTGCAGCTACAGGCACTGGCCATGTGCTGGCAGGCAAGTGGCCATTTTGAATGCAGGCTTTGTTGTTAGGCCTGCAACCATTTTGCCTACTTTTCAACCTTTATTTATGCCCAGGGGTAGTGAGTCTTGCATGGGCCTAGTCTTTCTGTGGGTTGTCTTGAATTTAAACATTATGGAGGGCATGGATGGATTGGGATTGTGCTGATTTTGCCGTGTTTTTCGATTTTTTTGTGCTGTATAACTGAACTGATGTTCCTCTGTCTTCCATTTTTTTTAGGTGCACAAGACTCAAGAGAACCACCAGTGCCAGGAAGAAGTCCTGCAGCGGTGTGTGTGTGCAGCATAACGTCACGCGACGTCACGTCTGGCCTCAGACAACTCTACAATTCGTGCAACTGCGGCCTGCTGTCTGACCTGCTCTGAAGAAGATGGCCCCAAACAAAGGTCTCCGTAGCTCCTCTAGCAAGAAAGTTGCTAGTAAGGAGCAGAAGAAGCAAGTTACCAAGGAGGCTGGTGTGCCACCCGCCACGTTTTTTGGGAGAAAAAAAAAAGTACGCCTGCAGCAGCAGGATCTGCTGGGGACCAAGCTGGGAGCAGCACCCCTGCTCCATTGGGTTCAGTGCCTCCACCACCACGCCAACTTAAGTCAAAGCCCTTGAGTGCTTCAGAGGCAGTCAGTGTACTTCTCCAATCACCATCGACCAGTGATGTTGGCTCATCGCAAGAAAGTAGCAGCAATGTCCCTGAATCAACACAGGTTGTTGTAACTCATCTGACAAGTGTTGAACAACCACAGCCGCAACAACAACACCATGTGCAAGTACACGCCCAAGTACATGTGGAAGGAGAGGCAGCAAAAGGAGATGCGCAAGCAAAGGTGCATGGAGGTTCACAAGTGCCCACAATAGTTGTTCCTCCCGAAGTAGGGGCACATCAGGAAATCGACAATGAAGCCGAGGTATCATTGGAAGCCACTCCTCCTGATGATCATTCATTGTCTTCCACATCCCTAGCAAGGAAAAGATCAAGGGGGGTGTCTACATCTTCTTCAAGCCCACCTCGTTCTGATGCAAGTGATCTGTCTTGGGAACCACAACTGCGGTCTGACAGTGAGGCACACCATGATCTGACACAGGTACCTAAGCGTAAAAGGAAGGTCGTCCAAAAACTCATACCTATGGAGTGTGATGAGGCTCAACAAGAAGTGACAGATACTGCTGGTGATGAAGCCTCTCACGATGACGACGAGCCAGTCATCACAAAGGTCACTGCAGCCCCACCGGGCATGCAGCAAAGAGACATTTTGACCCTATCCCGAGAAGCTGCTGAGCGTGATGATGATGTCGGCGAGGAGGCAATGGAAATGGAATCATTAGATTTGGAGTTAAGTAGTACACCAAAACCTACCGCTTCCATATTTCTTCCTCGCAAGAAGGTACCCACCTCGTCCTCGACCTCAATTCGTGGTGGTGAAAGTGCAAAACGTACTGAAGTTCGGCAATCCACATCCTCCACTTCATCTGGCATTAGCAGCAGGACCACCACCACCAGTATCGCCGCCTCCTCCGGCCCCCAAAGACATTTCAAGTCTGCAGTTTGGGACTTCTTTAGTGTTTGCCCAAAAAATGAAACCGTAGCCATTTGTAGCATGTGTAAGCTTCGAGTTAGTCGTGGTAAGTTGGGTTCCAACTATGGTACCGGAGGCCAGAGAGGTCATCTTGAAAGAAAGCACGCTGTCAAATGGTTTGCGCACCTACAGGCGATCGAGGAAGCCGGAATTGCACGTAATGCTGTTTCATCTGATAATGACGAGGAGGAAGAAGACGATTCAAACACTTCACTTACACCCAGTACCCCTGTCAGCAGCACACCCCATGTGAGCCACACTAACAGTGTGGGAGAGAGTGAGACATCAATGCGGAAAAGTTCATCAGCGAGCGTAACTGGGTCGAAGATATCATCATCATCCCGTAAATCCTTGGTCCAGGGCAACATTAAAAAGATGTTGTTTACAGAAGCGCAATATGAACGCAACCATCCAATGACGCGTCTGTATAACACTAAGCTGGCTAAAATGCTAGCTCTGGACCTTCTCCCTTTTTCTTTTGTAGAAGGGGTTGGTTTTCTAGAATTAGTGGCAGCGCTCTGCCCTAAATGGAAGGTTCCTAGCCCGTTCTATTTCGCCCGAGTTGCGGTTCCAGCACTACATGAAGATGTTCTGAAGGTGATTGGGGCAGCTTTGCAGAAGAGTGCTGTTCACACTATACATCTGACAACAGACATGTGGACCAGTGGCGCAGGCGCTGATTACATGTGCATCACTGCACACTGGGTCTCTTTTTCAGGGGCTAAAGCAAAGCTAAACACAGGTGTTGACACGAACATTGTTTTTAAAGCTGCTCGGAAACATGCAACACTAGCCATGTTTGGTTTGGAGAAACGTCACACAGCAGAAAACATTTTGGATGTCTTTAACACAAAGGTCCTTAACTGGCTGTCCCCACTAAAACGCAAGGTTGGTTATGTTTCCACGGACAATGGCGCCAATATAGTTAAGGCCATGAGGGACGGTTACTATTTCAGAGTGCCGTGTTTGCCGCACTGTATAAACCTGGTTGTCCAAAAATTCTTGGGTAATAAAGGCAGTGCAGCGTACAGTGTATTGGACACCTGCCGAAAAATGTGCAAGCATTTCAGCCATTCTTTTAAGGCCCGGAAGCAGCTGAGGAGCCTGCTATATCAACGTCAAATGCCAGTGAAAGCACTCATCCAGGAGGTGGTAACACGTTGGAACTCAACCTTCTACATGCTTGAGCGTCTGTATGAGCAGTATACGGAACTCGATCAATATTTCCTTACAGAGGGTACAGAGGAGCTGAGGATGGGTGGGCCGCAATGGAACATAGTTCAAAGCCTGACACGCATGCTTCGTCCTTTTGAGTTCTTCACGCGTGCAGTCAGCAAGGAGGACTCTAATTTGGGAAAAGCTATCCCATTGTTGTACATGCTGGAGGACCAACTGAAGGAGGTGTGTTCTGTGTTTGAAAAAGATGACAAAAACCAAGACTCTTTGCTTCTGGCTGAGCAATTATTAGAGCTCCTACAAGGTGATGAACGTCTTAAAAAGATCCACTCAGAACAGCATTACATTTGTGCTACTATTCTGGATCCACGCTACAAAAAGGCGCTGGCAGGCCAAGCATTCTTTCCTTTTGATGATGAACATGTTCCAAAGTACAAACGTTGGCTAGCCTTGTCAGCCAAGAGGTTTGAAACAGAACGGCTGGAAATTGAAGGAAATGGCAGTACATCAGCAGGCCATCCCCAGTCAAAACAATCCACTTCTGCACCTGTGGCTGTGGCACAAGTGACCTCTCAGCCGTTAAAGACACTGGCAACCGGATCATCTGCACGAAACACAACAGAAACATTGGAGGCTGAAGAGGATTGGCTAGCTCTGCGTGGGTTTGGTTCTCAAAAGGTCAGAGGCACAGCAAGAGCTAAGCAAAGTGGAGGAACCTTGGATGAGGACCTTGAGTCGATGGTGAAGGACTATCTGAATGACTCAACAGAGGTCTATGTTAATTCTGACCCATTGGCGTATTGGCATGGGAAAAAAGAATTGTGGCCACAGCTCACCAACCTGGCTTTAAACTACTTGTCTTGCCCACTCGCAAGCGTGTCTTCTGAACGGGTTTTCAGTGCGGCTGGTGGCATTGTAACTCCCAAACGGAGCCGCCTCTCGCCCAAAAATGTGGAGAGGTTAACAATGATCAAGATGAATCAGCACCTCATACCACCAGATTTCAGAGTACGAGAGAGCGTGCCGGATGAAGAGGAGGTGGCCAGCAACATAGATGAGGGAATTTCTACTCTGTCAGGTGACACTGAGCTCACCCTGCCTGAATTCACAGAGTATGATGACGAAGCCTTATTCTCATTCCTGGACCGTGATACCGAGCCCTGAAAATGAGACAACGAATCAATAACTTTCTTTTTCGTCCCTATTCACTTTTATTCCTGTGTGTCTGTCTTTCTTTGTTGTGCACAGTTAATATATTTCAAACTTTAATCAGATAATCACAAAATCAAGCCCATCAGCAGAACTGTCTTCGCTGGTTTGCTAATTGATTTGAAGTTGCCGCAGTCTGCATTCCTCAGGTTCACAAGTTCAGAAGAACATGCTCCTCTATCCTCCTCCTCCAGACTCCTATTTCCATCAAACCAGAGGGCTGGTTTACGCCCAATGAAGAAAGACTCAGCACTTGTGGGGGTGTTGTTGTACCTCTTTGCAGGTGAGTTGACGGCTCTGGGACCATTGTTGGGAAGCTCTAATACCGGATAAAAGTGGTTTGGACCAAATCCCAGGAAGACATTTTTTTGTGTTTTTGATGACTTGCTTGCCTTTTAGGTGCTCTTAGGGAAGGTTCCGTCTGTTTGTGGGTGAGTTTCGTGGTCTGGGAGCATTGCTGGGACACTCTAATCTTGATTGCATTTGCTTTTCAGGAAATCAGTCGTGGCAACCCCGACTTATGGCCTAGCTACGCAGCGCGTTTGGACCGAAGGCCGAGAAATATTGCAAGTATGAGATTTTGCTTTTGGCCTGTTTGGGGGTGTTATGCTTCTTGGCGGGTGTGTTGGCGTGTCTTGGGGCATTCCTGGGAAGGTCTAATACCGGGTAGAAGTGGTTGGGACAAAATCCAGGCCGATTTTTTTTTGGCTATTTCTGACATTTTGCTCAATGTAGCGTTTTCGGTGGCCTGTTTGGGGGGCTTCCTGGTGTTTGTGGGTGGGTTTCGGGGTCTGGGAGCACTGCTGGGACACTCTAATCTTGATTGCATTTGCTTTTCAGGAAATCCGTCGTGGCAACCCCGACTTATGGCCTAGCTACGCAGCGCGTTTGGACCGAAGGCCGATAAATATTGCAAGTATGAGATTTTGCTTTTGGCCTGTTTGGGGGTGTTATGCTTCTTGGCGGGTGGGTTGGCGGGTCTTGGGGCATTCCTGGGAAGGTCTAATACCGGGTAGAAGTGGTTGGGACAAAATCCAGGCCGATTTTCTTTTGGGCTATTTCTGACATTTTGCTCAATGTAGCGTTTTCGGGGGCCTGTTTGGGGGGCTTCCTGGTGTTTGTGGGTGGGTTTCGGGGTCTGGGCGCACTGCTGGCTATATATACTTTACTTTGCAAGAGGTTTGAAGCAAATCCATGGTGGCAGAGGGGAGTTAGGGCCTAGCTGCAGAGCGTGCGCGGAGTGATTTGGGAAATTTGTGAAAAATTGACTAAGTCCCCATTTTTGTACTTTTGCTCTTTGGCTGTTTGGGGGTCTTCTACTCGTTTTCTCCTGGGTTGACGGCTCTGGGGCCATTGCTGGGAAGCTCTAATACCGGATAAAAGTGTTTTGGACCAAATCCCAGGCGGAAATTTTTTTGTGTTTTTGATGACTTGCTTGCCTTTGAGGTGCTCTTAGGGGGGGTTCCGTCTGTTTGTGGGTGAGTTTCGTGGTCTGGGAGCACTGCTGGGACACTCTAATCTTGATTGCATTTGCTTTTCATGAAATCCGTCGTGGCAACCCCGACTTATGGCCTAGCTACGCAGCGCGTTTGGACCGAAGGCCGAGAAATATTGCAAGTATGAGATTTTGCTTTTGGCCTGTTTGGGGGTGTTATGCTTCTTGGCGGGTGGGTTGGCGGGTCTTGGGGCATTCCTGGGAAGGTCTAATACCGGGTAGAAGTGGTTGGGACAAAATCCAGGCCGATTTTTTTTGGGCTATTTCTGACATTTTGCTCAATGTAGCGTTTTCGGGGGCCTGTTTGGGGGGCTTCCTGGTGTTTGTGGGTGGGTTTCGGGGTCTGGGCGCACTGCTGGCTATATATACTTTACTTTGCAAGAGGTTTGAAGCAAATCCATGGTGGCAGAGGGGAGTTAGGGCCTAGCTGCAGAGCGCGCGCAGAGTGATTTGGGAAATTTGTGAAAAATTGACTAAGTCCCCATTTTTGTACTTTTGCTCTTTGGCTGTTTGGGGGTCTTCTACTCGTTGTCTCCTGGGTTGACGGCTCTGGGGCCATTGCTGGGAAGCTCTAATACCGGATAAAAGTGTTTTGGACCAAATCCCAGGCGGAAATTTTTTTGTGTTTTTGATGACTTGCTTGCCTTTGAGGTGCTCTTAGGGGGGGTTCCGTCTGTTTGTGGGTGAGTTTCGTGGTCTGGGAGCACTGCTGGGACACTCTAATCTTGATTGCATTTGCTTTTCAGGAAATCCGTCGTGGCAACCCCGACTTATGGCCTAGCTACGCAGCACGTTTGGACCGAAGGCCGAGAAATATTGCAAGTATGAGATTTTGCTTTAGGCCTGTTTGGGGGTGTTATGCTTCTTGGCGGGTGTGTTGGCGTGTCTTGGGGCATTCCTGGGAAGGTCTAATACCGGGTAGAAGTGGTTGGGACAAAATCCAGGCCGATTTTTTTTGGCTATTTCTGACATTTTGCTCAATGTAGCGTTTTCGGGGGCCTGTTTGGGGGGCTTCCTGGTGTTTGTGGGTGAGTTTCGTGGTCTGGGAGCACTGCTGGGACACTCTAATCTTGATTGCATTTGCTTTTCAGGAAATCCGTGGTGGCAACCTCGACTTATGGCCTAGCTACGCAGCGCGTTTGGACCGAAGGCCGAGAAATATTGCAAGTATGAGATTATGCTTTTGGCCTGTTTGGGGGTGTTATGCTTCTTGGCGGGTGGGTTGGCGTGTCTTGGGGCATTCCTGGGAAGGTCTAATACCGGGTAGAAGTGGTTGGGACAAAATCCTCGCGGAAAAGCCTTTTGGCACTTTTTGTAACTTAGGGTTCGTTAGGGTTAGCCCTAGCAGCAGGATTGCATGTGTTTCGGGGTGTTCTAGATTTTTGCAACTGAGTTCTGGGGTCTTAGAGCACTCGTGAGAATGTGTAATTTTGGTTGCAAGTCATTTGAAGAAAATCCATGGTGGGAAAGGGGGGATTTGGCATAGTTAAAGAAAGCCTTTGCCACTATTCTTAACTTAGGGTTCGTTAGGGTTAGCAGTATTTCTATTGCATGTGTTTGAGTGGGGGGGATTTCGAGTCTTGGAGCGATGCTGGCTATGGCTACTTTTGCTTGGTTGCTTGCAAGTGGTTTGAATGCAATCCACGGTGGGTAAGGGGTAATTGGGAAGGGGGTACTTCGGCCTACTTTTAATTTCAAAGTAAGTTTTGTCACCAGTTTTCTGCTAGGCCTTGTTTTTTGAGATTTGATTGGGGGTCTTCTACATTTTTGCGACTGGCTTTAGTAAGGGTCTGGGTGGGAGCACTGCTAGGAAGATCTAATTTTGTTCTAAAACACAGTTTACAGTACACCTAGCTTGAGGGGCAAGATCCGCTACATTAATTTGCCCATACTTATTTATCCTTCAAAAGGTGACTCAGAGTACGCACTTTCAAAAATATTGTACTGTCTACTAGGAAAATCAAATTGTGACTTTTTGCACTCCACAGCCTACATACCTTATATTTATTTATCAGTGGTGTTGTAATATTATATCACTTCCTGTTTTTCGTTGAATAATTACAGGCCGGGTTTCAGTCTCTGCAATGGGGAAAAAAGGATGGAGTCAGGCTTCACAGTAGCGAGCCACAATTCAGCATCAGGCAGGCAGTGGACAGGGTGTCTTCTGGTGACCAACATCGATGGACGAAGCGTCAGCTGCAATGGAGGAGTGCCGCTAATAGGAGGATTTTTTTTCTGCAGGCAACTTACTTACCACTGCCAACAGGACCACTAAAACCACATAGATACAGTATCCCTTGCCTTTTTCTCTGACTGTGACTGCATTTCTTGCATCTCTCTCTCTGCTTCTAAATTGATCCCTTAACACATCACTTAGTCCACTCCACTATCACATCTGCACCACACATAGTCATTTGTAAGTGCTCCTACGAAATTCGCAAGTCGCAGCACGCCCCAGGCCGTAGAGGACTGGGATGGCCCCAATGATGAAGCATGTCACCAAGGGGCAACCCTGGTGAGTGAGGGGACACCTAGAAAAAAAGCAATTTCTCCTTTTCTATCTACTATACCTTCCAGACCAACCCCACTGAGTGTTGTTGTGAATGGATTTATAGTGACCAGCAAGGCTCTCGGGTATCTGGCTAAGTACAGAGACCTTATGTTGAATATCGTTATCAATAATTCCACACAGGCCCTGTACTTTCGCATTCTTTCTTCCACAGTTGTCGAATGTACTACTTACTTTTCACTGACATGCATGCAGTAGTGCATGCACTTTCAAAGATTGATGGATAGGTTTGTACCCAAAGAATTGTTTATGTTCCATTGTTTGTCTATGCTGTGCTTTTTTTTACAGGGTGTCTTCTGGTGACCAACATCGATGGACGAAGCGTCGGCTGCAATGGAGGAGTGCCGCTAATAGGAGGTTTTTTTTTCTGCAGGCAACTGACTTACCACTTCCAACAGGACCACTACAACCACATAGATACAGTATCCCTTGCCTTTTTCTCTGACTGTGACTGCATTTCTTGGATCTCTCTCTCTGCTTCTAAATTGATCCCTTAACACATCACTTAGTCCACTCCACTATCACATCTGCACCACACATAGTCAAATCAAAATCAAATCAAAATTAACTTTATTCGGATTTCAATATGAAAACCACAAAAGTACAAATTTATACTGTAAAAACACTGATAAAAATAGATACATTTAAAAAGTACATGATATGGATTAAAAATTAGTTCACTGTATTCTGTGCAAAATGCATTTACTAGAGGCCATTTTTTAAATGGGTTCACGGAATGTTTATAAGTTCGTACGGTGTTTAAGGCACACTTTAAGATAATGCGCCACGGATCTTGAGACTAGTAGATTGTCCAAATGCTGCAGTGCCAAAAATGCTGGGCGACATCTTCTGATCCTCATTACTTTTAGGATAGGTAGAATCCATCTCTTCCGGAACGGTGTGTAGAAGGTACAGAAGAAGAGGACATGGATTGTGGACTGTGGAGAGGTGGAGTCACAGGGGCATGGTGTTCTAGTGTATGTCCAGTTGTTTTGGATGGGGAATGAAACCATGATGTGAAAAAGATTAAACCTAAAACGGGTTAACAGTAGCTTTTCAAAGTGTGTCAGGTCTTCCTGTAGATATGGTTGCATGGACGGGACTGATTGTATCATGAGGCTATGTTGAACTGCTGGTTTACCTATTTCTGACATCAGTCTTAGTTGGTTTAAGTGGGACAGACATATCTTTTTTAGTTCCTTTTTTGCTATGTCTGTGACTGACTGTGGGTCGTTGAAGAACCTCTGTAAGCCAATATCTGTGAGGAAGGTTTTTACGTACTGAAGCAACCTGATCTTTTCCATGTGTTCTAAGTCCATACAGTCCTCAATAATTGCCCTTGTGAGTGTACATTCTTCCGTTGCCCAGATTCTTCGCCATAGCATTATGGGTTGGATCTTGATCAGATCTGAGATATATTCTAGTCCTAGTTCCAAATGGCATCCGAGGGTAGTCGTGCTCTTGGGGACTGCTAGTAAGAATTTGAGGAAGTTGTTTTCAACCTTTTGGATTTGCTCAGCGTTTGCCATTCCCCAAACTCCTGCACCGAAGATAGCCGTGGTGATGCACTTTGCATTATAGATCTTTAGCATCTCCGCCAGGGGTTTTTTCCCTAGGCGGAGTGAGAAGGCTTTTAGGGCGCCGACTGTTCGTATGAGCGATAACTTGCGGGAATTAATTGCATCTTTCCATTTGAACTCCTCATCGATGGTAATTCCGAGATATGGGTAGGTTTTTGTTGTTTCGAGTGGTGTGTTGTCTACTAAAATTGTTTTCATCTTTTTCCTTTTACTGCCGACATGCATCACGAAAGTTTTCTTTATGTTTACTTTCAGATTGAGGTTGGTCATGAAGGTACAGTAGTAATTTACGGCTTTTTGCAGCTGAATTGGAGTTCGGGCAAGGATCACCGCGTCGTCGCCATATAGCAGTGCTGGAATTGGTCGCCGTCCTGCTGTTGGAAAATCTTTTGTGCCCTGTAGCATTGCTGCCTCTAGACCGTTGGTATACAGCGTGAATAAGAAAGGGGCCAGTACACACCCCTGCCTGACCCCCTTCCGTATTGGGAAGCTGTCTGTGAGTTGTCCTTCCAGCCCGTATCTTACCTTGCCTGTGGCGTCAGAGTATAACTCACGTAAAAAATCTATGATTGAGGGGTCGATCCCCATGTCCTGCATTATTAGCCATAGTTTTGTATGTACCACACAGTCAAACGCTGCCGTAAGGTCAGCGTAGACTAGGTGGAGGCTGTTTTTTTTGACACTTGTGTACTTTGCGGCCAGTAGAGTTAGGTTCAGAACTTGGTCCACAGTGCTCAGGCCGGCCCTGAACCCGTACTGAAGATCTGAGAGGACCCCGTGTTCCTGAGACCATTCCTGTAGACGATTGAGGAGAATCCTTCCTGCCATCTTACCCACAGAATCCAGTAGTGAGATGGGTCGGTAACAGGAAGGACTGTCTCTGTTACCTTTCTTGAAGATGGGAATTAGGATTGATGTTGACCAAGATTTAGGGAGGGTGATTTCTTTAGCTGCGTTCAGTACTTTTGTTAAAAGTGGGGACCAAAGATCAGGAAGAGATTTGTAGAGGTCCATTGGAACGGAGTCTGGGCCTGGCGCTTTACCATTTTTTGCTGAATTAATGGCTTTCTGTGTCTCGTTGATGGTAAAGTGTATATCTAATGGGTATTTCATCGGTGGGAGCGCTGGTCCTGTGGGTGGAACTTCAGTTCTTGCCTCTCCGAAGACTTCTGAAAAGTACACCACCCAATCTTTCGCATTGATTGCTACGTCTAGGGATGGACCCTCCTTATTCCCCACCAAAAAAGGAGTCTTGAGTATTCTCCAGAATGCTATGTTGTCTTTTTGCAAGCTACTTTTTATAAGCTGAGTCCAGAGATTGTGTTGAATCTCTTTTTTTCGTTCTTTAAGTGCTTGCGCGTAGCTTTTCCGTAGTTTGGCTATCTCTTCCCTATTTCGTTCTTTCTTTGCTAAGGCTTTCTTTAGGGTAGAGTAGGCTTTTGTGCACTTGGTGTTAAACCATCCTTTTCTTTGGGTGTTGTTTTGTTTTCTGGGCTTGGTTAATTCATTTCCTATGATTTTCACTATTCTGTCATAGTCAGTCAGGATTTCGTCTGCGCCTGCTAAAGGATTTAAGCAGCTTTCGATGTATGGCCTGCATTTATCCACTATTCTTTTGGTAATAAGTTCCTGGTCTAGGGTGTCCCATTTTAAGGTAAAGCCATTTAATCTGTTTAACATGAGATTGTCTTGTAATAATAGAGGTTGGTTGTCCTTTACTCGAATCTTGTGGCGATCAGGTTCGAGGTATGTTAATTTGAGGGGATAGTGGTCACTGAGTGCGTTGTTAACCACTTCAAACTGCTTTATAGAGTCTGCGTTGGTGGTAGAAACCAGGATATAGTCAATTAGTGTTTGCGCCCCTCTTCCATGAAAGGTTGGCTTGAATGGGGTTGTTGGTGACATTATCATATTTGCAAACCCTAGGTC
Source organism: Lissotriton vulgaris (assembly GCF_964263255.1). Classification (NCBI taxonomy): domain Eukaryota; kingdom Metazoa; phylum Chordata; class Amphibia; order Caudata; family Salamandridae; genus Lissotriton; species Lissotriton vulgaris. The sequence goes on along the minus strand of NW_028240700.1, from coordinate 440,086 downwards.
TAGCTCGAAGATGGTGGCTTGTGTGTTGTTTCCTTCTTCCGTATGTTCCAAGTGTATTAAGGGATTATCATACTCGTCGATGATCCCACAGGTAGGTGCATTACTTTGGCTGCAGATATGTAAGTTAAAGTCTCCTCCCCAGATTATTGTGTGTGTAGTTTTTGCAAATTTGGTTCTTTGCATGTTTATTTTTTCAGTTATTTCACTTAGTGTTTTGGATAGGTCTTCTGAGCTCATATTGTTGTAGAAATTTACTATTGTATAAGAAATGTTGATGGTAACTTTGATATTGATTATTTGATAGTTTTGATGAAGAATTACAGGTGTTATATCTTGACAGGGCCAAAGATTCGAGATGTATGTTATTAGGCCTCCTTTGTTTCTCCCTGATTGCGATTTGGTAGCTTTTGAAAAGAATGTTCTGTAACCTTGTAGATGGACTGGATCGGTCAGCCATGTCTCCTGTAGCCCGATTAAATCTTGTGCGTGCACCAGTTCCAAGAATGGTTTTTCTTGATGCTTTGTTGCAAGACCCGCCACATTCCAGAACAACAGGTTCCGCTCAACTTTGTCTGTCAGGTGATTGTTAAGTGGGACAGATTTTTCTTGGGTGCTTGATTTTGGATGATCAGTTATTTGGTTTGTTTTGGGCAGACATTTATTTAAAGGTGATGATGACAATTTTTGCACAGCCGGGACCAAATTACCATGTTGTCGTGTGGGTTCGGTCTGACGGGCTCCATTTGGTTTTCCCTGTTTTGGTGTATCATCATTTATTCTTAGCCTTGTTACGGACTGAGTTTGTCGTATGTTGTCTATTTTGGATGCAGTAGGTGGGAGAAGTGGTGACGTGATGGTTGTATGCGGGAGATTTGAGGAATGGGGCTGTGATGGTGGTTAGTCTACCATGTCTAGACAGCTAAAATGATTAAATGTCGGTATTCCCAACCATGGTTCGTTATGCAGTTGTTGATGTGGTCTCCTACCGAAGTTCCAGTCACCTCGATCGCTGGGTTCGTATCCCCAGTCGTTCTGTGGATGGAACCTCTGGTTATATCCTTGTCCCCTGTTTCCCTGATGCCAATTTCTTGGACCTTGGTCGGGTTGGCTCCAGGACCAATTTGATGGCCAGGTAGGGTCCTCAGAGCGATGGGATTGTCGGGGGTAAAAGAAGGATAGACGTTTTACACTTATTCCTTCGTTGTATTCTGGGGTATCCCAGGAGCAAGTGTAATCGACTGCCCGTGGATTTTCAAAATTTACGATTATGCAGTCTCCTGGGATTGTTTTGGGCTGGTGGCCAATCCACGAGACTCTTCTTACCGTGGTTATTCTGGAGATGTTATTAGGGTGGTTGGGTCTATTGATGTTTAACCAATAGCGTACTTTATTTAGTAGGGACCATGTAGGTTCTTCTGAGTCTCTGCCTAATTCAGGGACGCCCGTTAGGATGGCTACGAACGGAGTTGCTTCGGGAGGGAGATTAACTACCTTTCTCCATCTCTTATTTGCTTGTCCTGTTTTGGTGTTGTGAGTCTGTGTTTGTTCGAGTCTTGAGGGGGTCTCGGTTGGTGGTTTAGAAGGTTTATTTGTCTGTGCGGCGTTTGCTAAGTTGGAATCTGTATTTGGTTGGTTTTGAGTACTTAGATTGGGTACTGGTTTATTTTGATCGGACTTTGCTTTTACGGTGTTATTTTGATTGCTAGATTTGTTTTCTGGTTCTGTGACTGTTTTCGTTGTAGGTTTTGTAGTGGTAGTATGGACTGGTTTCTTGACTGTTTGTTTTGGTGGGTTGGTTATATTTCCTTTTCCTGGGTCGATGGCAGCGCCTAGAGGAACAGGAAGATCATTTTTCTTTGAGATGGTGGTTGTTTTTGCAGAGGCTATTAATATGGCCACTTGTTTTTCTATTACCTCGAGGCTTTTTTGTAGAGGTTGTAGTTGATGTCTTATCATTTCTGCGATTTTGTTTAACAGTAATATATCTGCTGTAGAATGATTTGTGCCTTTTTCTGGTCGGGCAAGTGGTTTGTCTTGACGAATCTTATTGGAACTGGGTCTATTTACTTGGTCTTCAACTATGAGGACATCGGATATGAAATTCTTAGAGGAGTCTGTGATGACGATGTTCTCCTGAATTTGTTGACTAGCTGTATCTGGGTTAGTGACACTTATGTGAACTGGGCTATTAGATCGTAATTGTAAGGGGTTTTGTTTTGGAATTGCTCCTTCTCTTATGCCTCTTAGTTCTTGTTGTGTTGGATCATTGGTTGTTGGTTGGAGGCTTGCGAAGATATCAGGGGTTAGTTCAAGGTCCTGTGACGATTGCGAGTTTGACAGTTGTGACAATTGAGTGGTTACCGATAAGTCAACAGTGTTAGGTAGGGCGTGTATTTCAACATTTGTATCTATAGTAGATTTATTTAGGGGTATCGTGTTTGGTGTTTGGGCCTGTGCCAAGGTGCCCATAGATGAGCGCCGTGCTTGGTCTAGCTCGTATGATACACGACGATCAAGCAGCATAACTGTTTGATCTATGGTTTCATTTACTTTGTGTAGAAATTGTTCAATTGGACCAACGGTAGTTGTTACGTTTTTTTTCATAGTTTTGCTTCTGGAGCCTCTCGTGGTCATTATATGTTTTTTGAGCAGGTATGGAGCAGAGGTAATGACCTTGTGTGAATTTGGTTCAGAAGGGAGGAGTGCTTGTACTTTTTATTGAGGAGCCTTTCCTCAGTGGTTTACCTTTCCTTAGTTGTTAGGGGGGTGCGCCCGGCCCGGTCTCCTCCGGTCTGTGACGGGCTTGGACGGGCCCACCCTTGGCCCAGGCTTCGCCCAGCGTCCCGCTCGCGTCCCGCGAGGGGGGCGGTGACGCCCTTTATGCGCCTCCTGGCGCGTCGTGAAGGGGGTGTGGCTGGAGACCTCGAGGGCTGCCGGGAGTTGTAGGCAGCCCCTCGCCTCGCTCCACTCGGCGGCCCCGCTGTCAGTTGGCAGGAAACAGCAGGACGGCGGCGGAGAGGCGGTGGGGGGTCTCAACAGCGCGGGAGTCTAAGATGATGGCAGAGCCTTCCTCGCTCGCTCGGCAGAATGCAGGTCAGGCCGGTAGAACAGCTGGGGTGCTTTGTTCTGAAACAGCGTGTGTCAGTTTCCCTGTGGCAGTAACGCCCTTTATGCGCCTCCTAGCGCGTCGTCAAGGGGGTGTGGCTGGAGACCTCGAGGGCTGCCGGGAGTTGTAGGCAGCCCCTCGCCTCGCTCCACTCGGCGGCCCCGCTGTCAGTTGGCAGGAAACAGCAGGACGGCGGCGGAGAGGCGGTGGGGGGTCTCAACAGCGCGGGAGTCTAAGATGATGGCAGAGCCTTCCTCGCTCGCTCGGCAGAATGCAGGTCAGGCCGGTAGAACAGCTGGGGTGCTTTGTTCTGAAACAGCGTGTGTCAGTTTCCCTGTGGCAGTAACGCCCTTTATGCGCCTCCTAGCGCGTCGTCAAGGGGGTGTGGCTGGAGACCTCGAGGGCTGCCGGGAGTTGTAGGCAGCCCCTCGCCTCGCTCCACTCTGCGGCCCCGCTGTCAGTTGGCAGGAAACAGCAGGACGGCGGCGGAGAGGCGGTGGGGGGTCTCAACAGCGCGGGAGTCTAAGATGATGGCAGAGCCTTCCTCGCTCGCTCGGCAGAATGCAGGTCAGGCCGGTAGAACAGCTGGGGTGCTTTGTTCTGAAACAGCGTGTGTCAGTTTCCCTGTGGCAGTAACGCCCTTTATGCGCCTCCTAGCGCGTCGTCAAGGGGGTGTGGCTGGAGACCTCGAGGGCTGCCGGGAGTTGTAGGCAGCCCCTCGCCTCGCTCCACTCGGCGGCCCCGCTGTCAGTTGGCAGGAAACAGCAGGACGGCGGCGGAGAGGCGGTGGGGGGTCTCAACAGCGCGGGAGTCTAAGATGATGGCAGAGCCTTCCTCGCTCGCTCGGCAGAATGCAGGTCAGGCCGGTAGAACAGCTGGGGTGCTTTGTTCTGAAACAGCGTGTGTCAGTTTCCCTGTGGCAGTAACGCCCTTTATGCGCCTCCTAGCGCGTCATCAAGGGGGTGTGGCTGGAGACCTCGAGGGCTGCCGGGAGTTGTAGGCAGCCCCTCGCCTCGCTCCACTCGGCGGCCCCGCTGTCAGTTGGCAGGAAACAGCAGGACGGCGGCGGAGAGGCGGTGGGGGGTCTCAACAGCGCGGGAGTCTAAGATGATGGCAGAGCCTTCCTCGCTCGCTCGGCAGAATGCAGGTCAGGCCGGTAGAACAGCTGGGGTGCTTTGTTCTGAAACAGCGTGTGTCAGTTTCCCTGTGGCAGTAACGCCCTTTATGCGCCTCCTAGCGCGTCGTCAAGGGGGTGTGGCTGGAGACCTCGAGGGCTGCCGGGAGTTGTAGGCAGCCCCTCGCCTCGCTCCACTCGGCGGCCCCGCTGTCAGTTGGCGGGAAACAGCAGGACGGCGGCGGAGAGGCGGTGGGGGGTCTCAACAGCGCGGGAGTCTAAGATGATGGCAGAGCCTTCCTCGCTCGCTCGGCAGAATGCAGGTCAGGCCGGTAGAACAGGTGGGGTGCTTTGTTCTGAAACAGCGTGTTACATAGTCATTTGTAAGTGCTCCTACGTAATTCGCAAGTCGCAGCACGCCCCAGGCCTAGAGGACTGGGATGGCCCCAATGATGAAGCATGTCACCAAGGGGCAACCCTGGTGAGTGAGGGGCCACCTAGAAAAAAAGCAATTTCTCCTTTTCTATCTACTATACCTTCCAGACCAACCCCACTGAGTGTTGTTGTGAATGGATTTATAGTGACCAGCAAGGCTCTCGGGTATCTGGCTAAGTACAGAGACCTTATGTTGAATATCGTTATCAATAATTCCACACAGGCCCTGTACTGTTGCATTCTTTCTTCCACAGTTGTCGAATGTACTACTTACTTTTCACTGACATGCATGCAGTAGTGCATGCACTTTCAAAGATTGATGGATAGGTTTGTACCCAAAGAATTGTTTATGTTCCATTGTTTGTCTATGCTGTGCTTTTTTTTACAGGGTGTCTTCTGGTGACCAACATGGATGGACGAAGCGTCGGCTGCAATGGAGGAGTGCCGCTAATAGGAAGTTTTTTTTTCTGCAGGCAACTGACTTACCACTTCCAACAGGACCACTACAACCACATAGATACAGTATCCCTTGCCTTTTTCTCTGACTGTGACTGCATTTCTTGGATCTCTCTCTCTGATTCTAAATTGATCCCTTAACACATCACTTAGTCCACTCCACTATCACATCTGCACCACACATAGTCATTTGTAAGTGCTCCTACGTAATTCGCAAGTCGCAGCACGCCCCAGGCCGTAGAGGACTGGGATGGCCCCAATGATGAAGCATGTCACCAAGGGGCAACCCTGGTGAGTGAGGGGACACCTAGAAAAAAAGCAATTTCTCCTTTTCTATCTACTATACCTTCCAGACCAACCCCACTGAGTGTTGTTGTGAATGGATTTATAGTGACCAGCAAGGCTCTCGGGTATCTGGCTAAGTACAGAGACCTTATGTTGAATATCGTTATCAATAATTCCACACAGGCCCTGTACTGTCGCATTCTTTCTTCCACAGTTGTCGAATGTACTACTTACTTTTCACTGACATGCATGCAGTAGTGCATGCACTTTCAAAGATTGATGGATAGGTTTGTACCCAAAGATTTGTTTATGTTCACAATTCTTTGTCTATGCTGTGCTATTTTTTCTTGTCTCCCAAAACCTTTCCCAAAAACCCCCGTACCCATCCATTTTTCAAACCCTAACCCTCTTCCCCCGGGCTGTGTGGTTTTGATTGATGTGTGACTAAATTACAGCAATAAATCCACACACTTGCTGGGGAGGATAAGGTGATAGCAACAGGCTGGTGAAGAAATCCGAAGATATATTCTTACTCTGCTTGACAAAGAACCATTGCTAATGTGAAAGAACTTCAACCGAATTAGTAGTTATACATTACCATTTGTTAGGCTACAATGTGGCACTGTTCTACTGTACTTCTGTCACCTGCTATATTCTCAGGTGTACCGTTGAATTGCTCAGGAGGACAAACCAGATTTCATTTTCTTTTTTTTCATAGGCATGCAACTGCCACTGTGTCACACCACTAGTACCACCGCTATGAGGAAATTTTATCCGACCAAGATTGCCAACCTTATTCGCTGTTTCCCGTGGAGCCAGCCCTGGGTCTAGCCCTACTTTCAAACACAAATTACAGGTAAGATAAGCGTTTGGTGGTTTGGGGGTATAATGGAGTATTAGTACGAGAGACGAGAGACTGAAGGTAGTACTACTAAAGTCCTAGGACTCTTGGATTCACTTCACTTAGTCTGTGAGAGGCACTTAGTGTTGAAAACATTTGGGCATTTACACTTAAAGGAAGAAAATGGAACTAAACTTTCAGGAAAACAAAGTCACTGTTAAACCCCCACCCGCCAGGCAAGCAGTACGAAACGGGTATGCTCAGATAAAGTTTGAAAAAGTATATTTATATCCCTAACAAAATAATCTCCCGCAAGACCCTCCCTAACCCCAACGATTGTCCTTCAAAAGTCCCCAAAAACCCAACTCCCAATTCCCACCCCCCAAAAGTCTCTAAAAAAAGGGCCAAGGGACACTATGGGTGGATGCTGTCAACTTTTTTGGCCAGGGCATCATGCTCCTGGCAGAGCAAGGCGTGCTCTACGCGGAGCCCCTCCAACTGGTTGGAAAAGTGGTGGAGCTTCTGCTGGAGGCGGGACACCATCAGGGTACTGCGGCGCAGGCGTGCCTTCAATGCCTTGTAGGTGCAACGGCTGTGAGAGGAAGCTGTAGCTGTTGTCCTTGCTACTCGGCGGTGGCGTTTGGCTTTGGCAGCCCGGCTCAGTCTGGGTGGACCACTGTGCTGGGTGGCACTGGCAGCCCGTGGGGGAACGGAGGCCGATGCAGACGACGTAGTTGTTGTGGTCGACTGCACACTTTCTTCGTCCTCCAGGGCCACCAGCCGCCGATATTCGGCCACAGTGGCATCGATCCGCCGTTGCCGGGCCGCTCTAGCCAGCTCCTTCCTCCTTGTTCGTTTGGAAGGAGAACCTATATGAAGAAAGAAAGACATAGTCTGTAACCAATGCTCTTTAAGATTAACTCAATCATTCAGCAGAAATTTGTGTTGCACTACAACTAGCAACTTGCAAACGCATTACATAACTATTGAGGCCAGTATCTATCTAACCTCACACTTCTTCATCCTTGCTCTAACATTCCATTGGAGTCGACTATGAAAGTACACCAGTCTTATTCTTCTTCTTGTCTCTTGTTTTGGAAAATTGGTACGTTATCTTCTGCAAGCCGGCATAATGGCAGCGCAGTAAACTTGCACCCGAGAAAAAGAGACGCACGCCATGAGGAGTGACCTAGACTTGCGTTGCGTTACTGTACCCGTCCAGTACATGCAGGTGGTGAAGCTCTTACTTTTCTATTACGGGTGGCACTGAGAATACTCTGTTACAACTCAAGGGCTACTGCTTAATTAATTTAACTTTCACCCTACAGTGGAAATGAGTACTAGAAATGGAAAATTGAAGAAGATAAATAATCTGATTATCTATCACTTCACATGGGATGTTTTTGCTTATATATGGGATGACTTTAGGTGCTTTGCTTTTTATTGAGTGACCAGCAGTGATACATCCACACATGAATGACTGAGTACTACTAAACTTATTAAGAGAGGTAGGGAGTGGCCACCGTAATAACCGGATCTATGCAGTGCTTGCAATACAAACTACTGCTACTATTGATGGTAGTATTTGGACAAAATTAAAAGTTCTTTTCCTTGCCTTTCCTACACTGGAATGGACGTGCGGGTGCAGTGTTACATGCTCTTCAAAGTTACACTTAGTTCATCCACTGACCGTCTACTCTCTCTAGATCATGGGTACTCACAAACTTTCTCTCAGGGGCTACATTTACAGTGTAGTTTGGGGCCGAGGGCCGCACTGGTGGGGGCGGAGTCAGAGGGGGCGGGGCTAAAGCAAAACGATAACTTGTGACCATGAGGTTGCACACAGGTCCCTGCAGCAGATGCCCTCATCCACTGAGCCACCAGACCCAGCATTTACATACATCTCTCTCCCTCCTGCTCTCCCTCCTGCCCTCCCTCTCCATCTCTCTCTCCCTCCTGCCCTCCCTCTCCCTCCCCCTCTGTCATGTCACTGTGTGTGTGTCTATCTGTGTCAGCCTTCAGCCCGGGTTGAGACCGCTTCCTCAACGCGCACACACAGACAACAACACCAAAGTACTTAACAGGTCTTTAAAAGACCATTAACATATTATTGAGGCTTTGTTTGTTGTAGCGCCCCTGCTTCTCCACCCTGACAATCACTGCTTGCCCGGCCCCACAGAGCAGAGGCTTTGTTCTATTTCACCTCTTTGTGGCCTTGCATCTCCACTCTGCTCTGTGGGGGCCGGGGGAGCAGTGATTGTCAGAGTGGAGATGCAGGGGCGCTAACAGGTGAAATACAAAAAAGCCTCTGCTCTGTGGGGGCCGGGGGAGCAGTGATTGTCTGCAAGGTCTACGCACCGCCAAGGAAGGCTTGCCGGGCCACCACCGGCCCGCGGGCCGTACTATGAGTACCCCTGCTCTAGATACACATATGCTATCTAAGAGTCAGATAGTAGCATGATCCAGGTATATGGACACATACAGTTTCTGTGTCACCCACCCAGGCTGTTGTCCTTCCACCCATCATTGCTTCATCATTCACCCAGCCATGCATCTCATATTCTTGCCTTCCCAGCTAGTCTTCAATCTCAATAAGTAAGGAATATATAAGAGCTTACCTCTGGCCGCCACCACCACCGTCTCAACTCTCACAGCCGCCGCCTCCTCCCCTGAAGAATCGCCCTCCGCCTCCGTGTCGAGCACCACCACCTCCAGATGTTCCACCTACAAAGTACATTTAAGAATGTTAGAATAAAGCACTCACTAGTCTTTGGTCTGGGAATGAAGACATGTGAAAACAATGTAATTTGTGACTGTCTACGTTAAAGTTAAAAAAAATGTCCCTTTTTCCAGGGAAGGTTGTCTTGCTGCACTTTTTGGCACAACTGATGAAGGCTGTTTTTTTAACACGCACCATTTTTCTCCACACAGACAGAAGATGGACTTCTAACAACAAGAGCAAGTTGAAACGAGGTGAGAGCTCGGCTCGACCACAAGAAATGTCTTCAATTAATCGTCAGCACTAACCACTTTTCCATGATCAGTTAAATGTTTAGTTTTATTATGACTTCATTTTAATAAATGTGTTTACTTTTAATAAAGCTTTTAAACTTAAATACAATCTGTGTTTTTTGGTCCAGACTAGAGTGACTGAGCGAAAGGTTTTGCAATTTTTGCAAGCATGAGTCCAGATAGAACACTTCAAAAGACATTATGGACAATCCCAGAGGACTGCACTAAGTTGATAGAGCTATTGCTGACTAGAATCATGGGAGTTTCGCCAACCGTGCAATCTTAGTTAGCTACACAGACAGACTAATAAGAATAATCTAGTAATACCACAGGGAGTCATAGTAGAGGCAGGATAAGAATTTAGATACAGTCTACAAGAAGAGCAAAGACAATTTTGAAAAAAGTCAAATGAGGAACGCTAGGAAAAATAGGTACTAGTCAAAAATGAAAACTTACTGGGGCCAGCAGAGGAGCCCTCGCCTGCCCGATCCTGGCCCTGTTGAACAGCATCCGCCGCCTGCTGCTCCTGTGTCCTCCTCTCGCCCCTGGGGGGAACTGATGTACAACATGAAAGAAAGAACAGAAAACATGGATGATTGTTGCTTGTCAATGTCAACCAAATCAAACATTTCAAAAGAACAATAACAAAATATTTCTGCGAAATTATATTGATTAGGGTTAGTTTTCATTTATTTGCGGACCTGTGACTTCGAAAGTCACGTAACTCACTAAACAAAGTACTGAAACGTTCACCTAGGACTGGCAGGCAGCAGTCCGCAGGCAAGACGCAAAGTGACAGACAAACTCCATTGTGATTTCAGTCAGATCAGTGACAACACTAACAGTTGCCTGCTACATTACCAGTCATTTAAATAGTCAAACTATCAATCCACCGCCACTATTTTTCTTATTGTCAGGGGTACAAAGGAAGGGGCAGATTTAAGCCCCTTGCGGCTCTTTTGCGCCGTTCTTGCGTGACTTTTGTGACGCAGCAGCTAAACAAAAAAGGGCGCCATGGTGCGGCGTATAATATTATAACAACGTGACGCATTTGGGAGATGCATCCCGTTATAAAGCCCTGCGCCATCAGGGGGCGTTCCGGCGCAAGGGAGGGCATTCCTGCGCTGGAACACATCCTAATAGTGGCTGAGGGAAATCTACAAAATTTCAATCAGTCACCTTTAGGACAATGATGCGTCACACAAACCCTGCACCTGCTTGAAGCAGACGTACGGCTTGACCCAGCATTGGGGAGATAGGGTACCCCAGAGCATTGCTGGAGCTGCGCCATCGTTGTGACGCAACTCCAGCAGTAAAGCTTCGGTGACGTTTTGGGCCCATGGTGCGCCGCATTGCAAATACGGCGCACCATGTTTGGTGGTGGTAGCGGGCCGCACAATTAATGGCGCATCCCTGCTACTTTGCAGGGATGCGACGGTAATTGCAATTTTGCCCCTTAGGGGCATACTTACTTACGTGTTCTGGCGCATCTCCAGAGATGCGCCAGATCAAATGCGTTACGCAAAACTACCCTTGCGACACGGCAGATGCGCCTCATTTACAATGCGGCGCGCCCTGGCGCAAGGGTAGGCACTTGCGTGACGCATCTCGTCACGTAAGAGCGGCGCATCGCTGGAGTCACGTCGCCAACGCAATGCAACTCCAGTAATGCTCAGGGCCACCCAATACTTAACATGCTGTGTCAGTCCTTTAGCCTGCTTCGAGCAGACATAAGGAATTGAATTGACGTAGCAGCGTCGCAGAAGTGCCTGTGTTAAATCTTGTAGATTTCACGCAGGCAATTTTGCGAGGCGCACAGCTGCCGGACCGCCCACCCTGCGTACTAGGAACGCACCCATTGTGGTGCAGGCCCATGGCTTTATAACGTGACGCATCTCCCTAGATGCGTCATGCTGTAAATGACTCGCAGGGATGCGGCACGTTTACGCCGCTGTTGCGTCACGCAAGGCAACGTAAACGTGGCGCAAGGGGCTTGTAAATGTAATCTGCCCCCTAGTGTCTAGCATTACGCAGTTCTGTAAAGTACACTCATACATAATAGTTACTCAGGCCAATGAGACCACGAAATAGAAAACAAATAAGCATAGTAGCAACGCCACTGAGAAGGAGAGCAGTGCACCTGAAATGCACAGAAGATTTTGAAATATAATTTAACTACAATGTAATCGTCATCAGCGGCATTATTGGCTTGCTCCATGTAAAAAACAAATATTTGCAATACAACAACACAGAGCAGGAGAAAACATCATAGTAGTGAGTGATTAAATGGCTACTACTACTCACCAAGCCCGGGATCTCCAAGCCGAGCTGGTCCAGCAGGTCGCGCTCGCGGTCCAGGAGGTCCGTCCAGCGATGGGTGACCTGGCTGTAGGTGCGCTGGACCCCGTAGAGGTGGGATATGGCCCAGCACACCTTCTCCCACCGCTTCCGGCGCTCCCGCATGTTGTAGCCGCCGGCCGCGATCCTGCCGCCTCCCACGATGGTCCTGGGCAGGCGGCGCTGGACGAAGTAGACCAGCGCGCCCACTTCCTCCGGGCTGAATATCTCCCGTCGCGTCACCTGCTCCCCCCTCAATCTCCCGCATGCTGTCCTGGCACTGGGTCCAGCACTACTCCCCGCCGCCGCTGCGGCCCTCAAGTGCCTGGGCAGCTTCACGGCGCCTGGCTTGACCATGGTCTGGGCAGGTAAGGTAGGAAGAAGTAGAAAATTAAGAAAGAATAGGATAGGGAAGAAGAAAAGAAAAGAGTTTAATAAAGTAGTTTAAAAGTAAAGAAAAATAGCAGAAAAGACAAAAATATACAGCTAGGAAAAGAGAGGGATAGATAAGAAGCAAAATCGTAAAAAAAAAACTGAAAACAAGCAAAGGATGGCAAAGATACCAAGAGGATTAAACACCATGACCAGACACAGGAAATGAATGAAAAACAAGATGGCCGGCGCCCGTTCACGAGCGCGAAAGTAAGTTCGTGCGAGATTTTCCTCGCGATCTCGTGCGAACCTCTAGATTTCCCGCGCGATCTCGTGCGAACCTCTACTCGCAATGCGCTTACTGCGCGAGATTATACATAGCGGGCGGAAACGGAAATACGTCACGCAAACAAAATGGCCGCGCCCGTACTCAACCTTGGGGTAAATTCGCGTGTTGCGCTGCAAGCGGCTCGCGAATACTGCAAAAAAACTCGCGAAACAACAAGCCGCAAAAAAATAAAATGCTCATTCGCACGAATTGGCGGCTTCCGCGGTGGGTTTCGCACGACGCCGCGCCCCGCGAATAGCGCGAAAAAACCGAAAAACGATTTCAGCAAAAGCAAAAGCAATGAGCAGGTGCAAAAGGTCAACCTCATGATTTGTAACGATTCTTTGTAGTGCTTCCTGAGGGGGCCCTCCAGAATTCGGTTGCCTGCTTGCAACTATTGTGTGACCCTGCTCTGACCTTAACTGTATGCCACAAAGGTCCTGATTTACAGCTAAAGGAGCAGACAAGCAGGTGCCAGGCTGGAACTTGAAATTCTTTCAGTGACACATTAATTAGCCCCTAATTCATTATTGTCAGTTGGGGCAGGGCAGGTGTTGTTAATAAACTAACCCCAAATTAATTCATGTCAGTTCAAGCAGGGCAGGTGGGCTTGCTTTCCCCCCCCATCTTCTACAGTGATGATGAACCAGAGGGTGGCATTGATGTAACAGAGGGTGGCATGGGTCAAAGAGAGGGTGCCAGTGGTGAAACAGAGGGTGCTGGGAGGCTGTGATGATGAACCAGACGTAGAAACAACATAGTCGCGACCGTTGCGAGCCGACAAGTAAGTTCGCAATTGCGAACTAGTACCAAATCCTCGCGAACTGGTAGAAACACTTGCGAAGACAAAAAAAAAAAAAATCCGCAAATTCGCGAGAATTCGCGGATTTTGCGGATTGCCAATTCGCAAATCCGCAAAATTCGCGAACGCGAGATTCGCAAAATTCGCCCATGCTTACTCTGTTAGCCAATGAATTCTCTGCAACGTGAACGCCATCACGTTGAAGACTCTGCGTATGTATCACGTGAGTCTTTTGTAGTTCTTTCTGCAAAAGAACTACTTGCTCCCAAAGTTTTTTATATTTTATTGTGCCACCTGTCTCATCTTTGTAACCATTTTTAATCCAGGTCTGGATGGAATTATTATAAGATTCGACGCAGTAATGCGAGTCGCACACTATTAGTATGGGGTATTCGCGATCTTCATTTTCAAGCGCCATCTTCAAAGTTCGTAGTTCAGCTCGCTGAGCTGTACATTTTCCTATTGATTCAGTTTTAGTGACCATTGGTCTGAATTTACCTAAGCGCCAGCGACCTTTAACAATCTCGCACGCAGCACTGTAGACTTTTTTATCCACAACATAGTGTTGTGCAAATCTATCTGTGTAGATTACACAGGTGTATGTTCCAGAGGCAGAATTTCGATCGACGGAGGACATTCTTGTTCGTATTCTAGATGTTCTAACTTTTTCATTCTGGGATCAAATTTGTATACTATGTCTGGTGCAGCAAGAGAATTAACCCATTGTATCCATCTCGAATGTAATGCTTTAGCATTTGGAATGCTTGCTCTTGTTACTGCTTCTAAAGCAGGTACTGGTGTAACGATTATTATACGTTTACCTTGTGCGAGGGCTCTTTGGAAAAGAAACTGTTAAAACATGTTTTTTTTAATACAATTCCTGAATTCGTGTTCAGCTTTGTCCGGTTATAGTTCAACAAGTATTATAGATGCGAGTGCAACTCTTCATCATTGTTCACCCTATTGGAAACATACTGCCTGCTTGCAGAATAAAGAGTGATTCAAGTCTACGCAATGCCTGTACTCGGTTTCCACCCCAAGAGTGTTTGGGTACTGTGTCTAGTCCAAAGAATTTACTGAGTGTCCAGTCGCTGTTGTGGACATCACGGAAATGTTTGGCTGTGCTATAACTTAGATCTTGATTTGTTATTGCCCCCAATGCTCTAGAATGCATTTTTTTACTGGGTATGTAGTCAACCCAATATACCACTTGTTGGCTGGACAGGTAAGTGCATATACCATGCAGTCTGTGTTGCACTTGATACTTCTGGGGATTCTCCAGAGTTTCCCTGTTTTAGCCAATTTGATCTCCTTTACATCACACCTATGACTGCACGTTTTAAAGTTACTCCATCTATAGAAACCTCCCACTCCTATCCAACCAATTGATTCTCCATGGTTTAAGATGACTATTGTCTAGGAGGGATAAGTTCTTTCTGTATGACACTGATGGTGTGATACCTAGTTTAGATTTCAGAAGTGTATCCTGGGTGAGGATATCCCACCTATTCTCAGGATCTGTTTAAGACTGACAGCCTGTGTTTTAAATGTGGTGATGAACCTAATGGGTGTGGAGTTTGGGTCCGTTTCTTTCTTTATTCTCGGCGCTTGATAAAGTGCATTGTTTCTCTCAATGCTGTCTGCTTTAAATTATTCCCTTACGCAGCATTTTTGTAGAGTACCCTTTTCTCTGAATCTTCCATGTTTTTCTTTGTTCTTGCAAAGGAAACCTCAGAGCTGCAATTGCGTTTTGCTCTGAGTAGTTCTCCATATGGGATACCCCATCTAAAGTTAGGTGGATGGCAGCGTGCTGCGTGGAGTATAAAGTCCCCTGCTGTCTCTTTTCTATTGAGGTCAGTGGACAAATTCCCTCCCTCCACTGTCAATCTTAAGTCAAGGAAGTCAATAGATTCCTGGCTATGTTGCATGGTAAAACTGAGGTTCACACTGTCGCTGTTCAATTTAGCCAGAAAGTTCAAGAGATCACATTCATCACCTTCCCACACAAAGAAAATATTATCTATGTAACGTAGCAATATATTTACATTTTTCGTCCAGGGTTCCATGTCATCGTTCCAGAGCACCTGCTTCTCCCACTAGCCTACCGTTAGATTGGCATAGCTGGGGGCAAAGCAGGTGCCCATGGGAGTCCCTTGTATTTGTTTAAACCACATACCATTCAACATAAATACATTTTCAGTGAGGCACAGTTCAATCATTTTGAGGAGCATGCACGTATGGTCCAGGAGATGTATGTTCCTAGTCTTGAGAAAATCTTGACAACCCTCAGCCCCTCTACATTTCGAATGCTTGTGTATAAGCTCTCCACGTTGAGACACACCATCCAATGTTTCTCTCCCCAATGTAAGTTTTGGATTTTTTGTAAAAAATCCTTTGCATCACTCATGTACGAGTTCAGATATTTGACTTACGGAAAAAGGAAACAGTCTACGTAGATAGACGTGTTTTCGAATAAACTGTTTTTTGAGCACACAAGTGGGCACCCTGGAGGATTTGTACTGTTTTTATGTACCTTTGGTAGGAGATAAAAGGTGGGGTAGTCGGTGTTACATTATGTAGAAATTGTTTCTCATCCCAATTAATGAGTTGGTTATCAAACCAGATTTTCACCATGTCAAAATACCTTTGTTGCAGGTTAACCAGGTAAGATTTGTCTACCCTTTCATAACATGTTTTGTTGTTCAACTGTCTATTTGATTCCTGAATGAATTTCTCCCTACTCAGGATTACTACATTCCCACCCTTATCTGAGGGTATAATGACAATGTCTTCCTCTTTTTGTAACGTAGTGATGGCTTCCAACTGGTCTCTAGTGATGTTTTTTCTATTGGATGTTTTTTGAGTGTAAGTTTTAAAATATCACGACTAACTGCCTCATGAAATACATCAATGTTGTTTTTTGTAGTTTGAGGGATATATTTGGATGTAGCTCTAAAATCTGTCTTACTGGCTAGGCTAGTGTCAATCTCCAGAGATTGCCCAATCTCGTCATCTCATGTGTGATCAAACGGATTAAAAGGGTTAAGAGGGATAAGGGGACCCCTTCTTTGTGTGATAGGTACTTCATTGGACAGATCGCATAATAATCTCAGTGTTTCTAAATCTCAACAGAGCCACTAACTGCGTGTATGTTTTCTTTTTTGCACACTGAGTGGATTTATATAGATCTATCCGTGTCTGTGCGTGATCAAGGGGCATAACCAATTTTAAAACCAGTTCTTCTTTCTTAGTAATCACCCTTTACCAATCACCAAGGTTTATTACCATTAATTGCTGTGTCTTGTCCTCCATTATGGTCTGGCCTCTTGTTCCCCCACCAGGGCTGCTGTTCTTTTCTTCGGCGTTGTCATCTCCTTTACCTTTTGTTTTTCCTTCTCTGCCTCTTCCTCTGGGTTTCCCCCAGTTTGAATGTTCCAAATTTTTCTGTATGAGGCGCAGTTCCTCGGAAAAAGAAGTGACTTCTCGTTGGTTGGATGAATTACTGTCCAAGGATTCTTGATCGGAACTGAGGTCTGTCGTAGACTCACACATTGTTTTGTCCGCTCTCCCTAGTGCCATTTGCTCTAGTCAGCTCTCTCAAATTTTCTGATGAATGTGAGTATTCTTTACATGTTGTAATCTCTCTCATCGCGCTCAAATTTCCTATGCTTTCTTTCCATAACTTCTTTTTTGAATTTCTTGATTCTTTCACCAATGGCCGTTAGTGTTTCCTTTACTCGTTCTGATCGCTCTCCTTCTCATTGTCGTCAAACAGAGATTGGATTTGTAGCATCAGCTCACTGTGCTCTTCCCAAGCATTCTTAATGAGTATTTGAAGCATGTTTCTTGAGCATTCGTTAGTGTTAGATGTCCAATCCTTTAGGAGCTGTGGTTTGGGGCTATTCAAAGAAGGAATGATTAGAATCCTGAAACCCCTGGGTATCCTGTTGACTTCCAGGTAGTTCTGCAGGAAGGTAGCCTCCCACCACCTCCTTACTTCTTTCCGTCTCAATTTCTCCACCACATTGCCTTTTTGTCCTAGGCTAGACATAGTAGGTTGTTCACTAATTGTACTTGCACTTGCATTGTTTCCCCCATTTTCTGGACTTTTTCCAAAGATTATGCTTGCCGAGGTTTCCAGGCACTTTAAGAACTCAGATGCCATTGATGTTTATTTTCTTAACGGTTGAACGATCTAACCGATCGTATTTGTATCACAGCAAAAGCACCCTTTCAGCAGTTGCTTCTTGGGCGTACCCTGGCGTGACCTCTTTCGCGGCGTAGATACAATGTATCTGGCCGCGTCTTCAGCTGGCAGGAATCCACCACACACCACTTCTTTTTTTTAAAAAATATTTTTATTTGATTTTACAACAATAAGACAATACAACAAATAACACAAACCCACCCCTCCCTCCCCGGTCGAGCAGATCATAAAGCAAGAAATTGGCAATTCGACAATCATTAGTAGCTATACAAAACAATACTGAAAAGGAAAATTTAAATTAATACATTAACATTCAATTTCGTACGATTGCAAAGTTGAGTTGCGGCTAAAGCAAAACATACTGGTTATGGCTCTATATATCATTGCATTTTAGACCATTCTATTAAGGGAGACCAAATTTTTTCTCCTTTAATCTGACTCTTTCTGCCTTTGTTTTTGTATATCGCCATCTCTAAATTAAAAATTGCTAGCAATCTTGCAAACCATTGTTGATATGATGGGGCAATAGGATCTAGCCAAGCCGAGGCTATACATATTCTCATTACGGCCATCGAAATAAAAATCAGTTCGCAACCAACTTTGTGGTTAGCAGGGTTTGTAACACCTAGAACTATGGTTTCATCTAATAAATTAATCGTTATTCCGAGGACCAGAGTCAGAAAGCGTGCAATATTTATTTTAAGAGGAGTTAAGACGGGACAGGCAGAAAAGATATGTATACAGTCTGCATTTTGTAAATTGCATCGAAAACAGCATGTGCCTCTCCCACTACCCCATTTGGATATTTTGTCCGGAGTATAATACATAAAAAAACATATTTTATAGAATTGAGTTTGAAGTTTAGTAGACATAAGGATCGTTTGTGATAGCCCATACGAGCGCTCAAATTCCTCGGCGGAGATTGAGATTTTACTTTGCCACTTCTGGGTGATTTTTTGAGTATCATCCGTGAAATATTTCAGTAATAGAGAATAAATCTCCCCGATCTTGAATTTTTTCTGTGAGTGACTTAACATATCAGCTATGTCTATTTTGCGGATGATACCCTCTCCCATTGTATGTCTGGACAAGAAGTCTCTAATCTGAAGATACTTATAGAAGTCTCTCCATTCCAGATGAAACCTATCCCTCAAGGTTCCGAAGGAGTGTAGTCCCTCTGAGGAAAAAAAGCATCCCAGATGAGTGATCCCAAGCGCATTCCATCTATTAATGCAGCTATCTTTGAAGATTTCCGGTAGGGAGGGATTGTTTTGAGTCGGTGTATAGTAGGATAAACGACCTAAACCTGCCATCTTTTTCACGGATTTCCATACCTTAAACGCTCTTATAAGCGTTTTTAATCTCACTTTTTTATGATAGCTGTCGAATAGATATCTCCACAGATAGCCTGTGCTGCTATCCCCCAGTATTATCCGGTGAATTGATGGGGTCTCGTTAAGTTCCCCTACCTCTATCCCCTCAAGGTGGAAGAGTTCCTGATTATATAGCAGGACTGTTGCCCAATAGTATGTTCTAAGATTTGGGAGCGCTAGACCTCCTCTTTCTTTGGGTAGCGTCAACAGTTTATATGAGCGGCGGGGTTGTTTGTATGACCAGATAAAGTTTGTAAAGGTACGCTCCATTGTCTTAAACCAGCGGTCTGAAATTTCAAGATTAATGGCTCTAAATAAATACAGTAGTTTCGGAAAATAGACCATTTTTAGTGCATTGACTCTTCCAATCAATGAGAGGTGTAAATTATTAATACGGAGGAGATCTTTCTGCATTTTATTCAGTGCGGGTTTCAAATTTAAATCGACAAGTTTTTCTAAGTCAGATGTGATGGTCACCCCTAGATAGGTAGCAGATTCTGTTATACGCGAGTCCATCATATCACAGTTATTATTAATAATAATCTGCGTTTTCCCCTGGTTTAGTGCATACCCTGAGATTTTTCCGAATATTTTGGCCTCTGACTCAATAGTAGGCATAGCCAAGTTTGGGTTAGACGTAGCGATGGCAATGTCATCGGCATAAGCGAGGGTTTTTGTTAGGTAGCCTTGTGTCGATAAAGGGGCTATATTCCTGCTGCCTTCTAGTCTGCGAATAAACGGATCAATATAAATGGCAAACAACAATGGGGAACAGGGACATCCCTGCCTAGTTCCTCTCGTAATTATCAATTCTTTAGAAAGGCAGCCGTTAACCATTACCATGGCCCGTGGATTGTTATATAGTTTTTGGATTGCCTGTATAAAAACCGGTTTGAATCCCACCCGGGACATGGCCTGCCAGAGGAACTGCCAGGAGACCCTGTCGAAAGCCTTCTCGGCATCGAGTAATATTAGTGCCATCGGGTCTCCTGCTACTTGAGTACTATCAAAAAGGCTGATTACCCGCTGTATGTGATTTGTGGTTTCTCTCCCGGGGATAAAGCCATGTTGGATACTAGATATAAATTTATGAATAATTGTTGAAATACGATTAGCCAGAAGTTTAGAATAGATTTTTGAGTCTGCATTTATTAAGGTGATAGGGCGATAGGAGCCCATCTGATCTGGGGGCTTGTTTTTTTTCGGGAATATCACAATTTTTGCCCTCGACCATGAACTTGGAGGCTGTCCTCCTCCAAATACATGTAGGCATAAATCTAACAATATTTCTTGGATTGAGTCTTGAAATGCTATATAAAATTCTAATGGAATAGCATCTAGTCCCGCTGCTTTCCCTCGGGAGAGATCCTTCACTGTTTTTATTAATTCATCAAGAGTGGGGGGCTCTTCTAGTCTTTCTTGATCTTCTACATTTAATTGCTTGCAGGTATCTGCTTCTAAATATTCGGTGGTCATATTTCGGTCTATTTCTCCCTCCTCTGTGTATAGTGCACTGTAAAAGCGCCAGAATACTTCTCTGATCTTCCCCGAGTTGGTTACCCTACCTTCTATCGGGTCATCGATCTCGAGTATGACATTTTGAGTGGTCTGCTGTCTCATCTGTATAGCTAACTGTTGCCCCATTGTTTCGCTAACTTCATACATTATTTCGCGGTGGGCTGTAGCTTTTTTTACTGCCTTAATGGTGTATTCATTTGTGATTGATGCTCTGGCTATTGCAACCTGTTGCTGGATATTGTCTATTTCCTCTTTATTGAAGGGGCCCCTTGTCGCCCTTATAAGATCTTCTTCCACCCTCTTTAATTCATCCTGTAGCAGTCTTAGAGATTCTCTAGCATGTTTGTTAATCCTAGAGGAATATTGTATAGTTTCTCCCCTAATTCTTGCTTTTAGGGCATCCCATACAAAATTTACCGTTGTACTTCCTTTGTTTATTGCTAGGAACTCAAGTATCCAGCTTCTCATGTGATTGCAGTATTCGTTCTCAAGTAGCAATGATCTATCAAATGTCCAACCTTGTTGTTTCTGTATTAAAGAAGCTGTATCAACTGTACATATCAGGGGGTTATGATCCGAAAGGACACGAGGTAGCTTTTCTAGTTTAAATAGCGATTTTAATGAGTTAGAGATTAAAAAGTAATCCAGCCGTGCATGTGTCTGGTGAGGATTAGAGTAGAAAGTATAGCCAGGATCATTAGGATTATGACTCGATGTCTGCCACCCATCTACCAACCCATGAGTGATACATAACTGTTTAATAGCTCTAAAAATTCTTGGTTTTCGGCCCTGATATTGCCAATCGTCTTTAGTTGACCAGTTATGAGGAAGATTTATATTGAAGTCACCACATATTATGACTGGTAGCGGCCAATTGGTAAGCTCATTTGATAAGTAATTGATTTCTGAGGGGTCATCGTTATTATTTCCGTAAATTGAGCAGATGGTCATTGTTGAAGATTGCCCTGTCTGTAATTCTGTAATAACCCATCTGCCAAATTTATCAGATTGTGTTCTGTTAAATTTAATCCCTGCACCTTTAGCCAGGAGAGCTACCCCTCTAACCCGGCCCGCTTGTGTAGTTGCACCGATCACGTTGTACCCAAGAGATTCCAAAATATTTGATTGTGACCCTTCAATATGAGTTTCTTGTAAACATGCTATGTTGGCACCCATTGACTGTAAGCCCACTGCCACCGTCTGTCTTTTTTTAATATCGTTTAAACCGCAAATGTTTAATGACAGTATTTTTAGCATCCCCATCTATATATCTCTTTTTTGTATTGATTATGTGAGTTTTTTCCTTTCCATTCCATAACTAATTTACCCGAAATATATCTGACCTGCCCTGCCTTCCCCCCTCCCCTTTTCCCTCCCGCCACCCACCACCACCTTTGAAGGTTACCTGGTCTTGCTTCGGCCAGGGATGTGACGTCCGCAAGAGCGGGCTCTGTGGTCTGGGCTGATTTTCTTATGATAATTAATATGCTTATCTAGTTTCATTTAAATCATGGCCAGGATAATCTCGTTTTGTTTCAGTTTTTAGATTTACCTGAGCTGGTCATCTAACTTATTACTTGTCCACATTTCCCTAAGGAATACTTAACAAAAATAGTTAATTCTGCTTATCTATTTCTACTTTCAGTCTTTTTGTCAAGTTCATCTTGTTTCTTGTGGTTACTGGATCCTGTCCCTGAGATTTGACGCAGGTAGTCTTCCGCCATTGTTTCGCTGGTAAAGCTTTTTGTGGAGCTCTTGTATATGACTTTCAGGCGTGCCGGGTTTTGCAAATATACTTTTGCTCCAAGTTTCTGAAAGGGTTCGATTAGCTGGCGCATTTTCCATCTTCGCTCCACTGTTGCGTGTGCGAAATCCGGTCTGACAAAGAATTTAAACCCCTTATGTTCTCGTTGAGTGTTAGGTCTCGCGAGATCATAAATTGTTTCGCGGAGAAGAAAGTTGCCGAAGTAGACCAGCATGGCCCTTGGATATTGGTTTTGCTTGTTAGGATGTTTTGCTAGTGTCATTGGGTATCGATGGGCCCGCTGTATTTCCTTTTCCCAATCCCAGGCTTCCAGTTCAGGAAATGACATTCTTAAGATATTAATCATTGCCCCTCTTGCGTCTTCTCCCTCAAAGTTTTCTGGGATACCAAGAAACCTTAGATTGTTTCGTCTAGATCTATTTTCGTGGTCTTCCACTTTGGCCATGAGATCCCTTATTATTTCATCTTGTTCTTTTTCTTTTTTCTGTAGCAAAACAACGTCTGTTTCAAGATTTTCAGTGCGAGTTTCGACCATTACCATTCTCTTGGACATTTCAGAGCAGATGCTGCCTACTTTTTTCACTGCTCCTTGTAATTTTTCAATAGCAGTATGATTTCTTTGGCTGTCTTTCTTCACATCCTCATGGAACATTTTGATTGAGCTAAGAACTTGACTCAGCGAGGGTTCTTTTGATTTTTTAGACAAGTCTTTATTCTCTTGTGTTTCAACATTGTGGCCTGACGCTTCTCCTGATTTAATCCTTGGGCTTCTGCGCGAAGAGTTAGGCCTATCTTTGATGTAGTCCGAATTGTTGCCAGGATCTGTGGTTTCTTCATTCAAAAAATGTTGTTCCTTTTTATTTTTTTTATTTTTTTTTCCCCCACTTCTTTTTTTCACTTTTTCCTTGAAGTTGATTTCGCTATCTGATCCTGAGTCATTAGGCCCAGAGATCTCCAGAGATGCAGTGTCCCTTTGTAGGTTTGATTCTCTTGAGTTGCTGGCTTTACTAGAATCACTTGAGATAGACATCCCTGTTTCGTATAAATCAGAGTCGGAGTTATCGTCGGAGTGAGAGTGATGAGAGGGGCGCCGTTCATTCCCGGCTGAAGGTGTTTGAGTGTCCGAAAAGGAGTGTGAGTCCATCATTTTCGGGTTCAAGTTCTTATGATCAATTTGTTGATATTGCTCTCTTTGTTTAGACGTTGTGGTGCCCGTTTCTAATGGTGCCAGTGTCTCTGTGCTGCTCATATTGCGTTCAGCATTATTGATGCATTCGCCTTGACCTGTAGTAAGTTTTTCTTCCAGATTAGTTGGGGGAATGCTTTGAGAATCCTTGCAGCTTTCATTCCCCTTGACAGTATTCTTAGTCTGCCTCTGATTCTGATTCTGATTCTGATTCTGAATCGGCGTATTTTCAGTTGGCACTTCATAAGAATCCCTGGGTAGAGGGCTGAATATGTTAGAGATTCTTGGCTGGGATGTTGCTGATAGGGCGGTATTCTTTGCAGTGGCTTTTAAATTTTTTATAGTCTGTAGCCTTTGGGCTTTTTTGGCCATTAGTTCTAGTTTGGCATCTTCCTCTGTTGCACCCCAAGTCTCTTTATTGTAACCCGCCTCTTTCTCCTTTTCTTGTTCTTTCTCTATCTCTTTCTCCCTTTCTTTTCGTTTAACTTTTTCCTTTTCCAGTTTTTTTTCAGCATTTTTATCTTTGATTTTTCCTTTTTCTTGAGTCTCATTCCTTACCTGGTCTTTTGCCAGGTCTCTTTCCTTTTCTTTTGCCCTGACTCCTCTAGTCTCAGGGCCTCTATGTCTGCTCTTTGTATGCAATGTGGGTGCCGCCTCGTCTTCTGTTTTTTCAGAATTTTGGGGGTCTCCTTGATTTATGGCATACTCTTTGTCTGCCTCTGCGTATGTTGCTTCCTGACATATTGGAGTCATTCCAGGTGGTAGTTCTCCCTCTTCACCCATCCTTTCCTTGTTTAGGACGGTACCGTCTGCTGATATTGTCCGATTATTCTGAATATTCTGTAAATTCTGTCCTCCGTCCCCTCTTTTTTCTCCTTCTCCTCCTTCTCCTCCTTCCATAGTTGTAGTTATAGCTGTAGTTGTAGTTGTAGTTGCTGTTACAGTAGACTGGGATGTTATGGCAGTCGAGGAGGTCGAGACGGTCCAAATCCGATTTTTTCCAGGTGTTTGTGACCCCCTCTGGGTACCCCTTTGTGCTTTTTTCTCGCTCCTGTAATAATAGTGAGTTTTCAAGACTGTATTACCTTTCCTCTGACCGCCTTTGTGGGAAGTCTTTCTTACGTGTCAGCTTCTGTTTGCCTTAGAGCAACGGATTAGTGCAGACTTGTTCTTGAATTCGTTAGGTCAGCTGCCGGCTTTCGGAAATTCAGAAGGAAAGCTTGGCGTGATGAGAAACGCCCAACCAATTGAGTCAGGGCTTGCAAGCAGACTCTACTGCTAAATATTGCACTGAAATCCCCAACCACAAAGCTTCGGCGGGGTAGAACGAGCCACTCCAATTGCTGCAGTAAGTAGATTTCAACGTTTTAATGGCAAAGAAGCGTTTTGACCTCTCTCAGGGTATTGGTCACATGACCAGTTCCTGAATCCAGGAAGTAATATAGAGGTCAGAATCTGCCCAAGACAGCGTGCACAATTGACGGACTAAAAAGGCTGTACTTCATGAATGCTTTACAAACAAGTATAACAATGGTTTACAACACGCATATGTATATTTATATAAATTATGTGATTTGGCATTTTTAAAGAACACCAACTGTTTCATTTCCTACCATATGCAATATTATATGAAATTGGAAGTGTTATAAATGTATGACTGTTACATGGTGTAATTGTAATTACAATTGCGCAGGTAACTCAATGATTTTAAGGAGAATCATTGTAAGTATGTTTTCTAGTTCTATCACCACAGAACAGATCATGTGATGAGGGCGGGATGTAAAGCGGCATTTAAAAATGGCTATTCTCCATACAATCTCTCATGAGATCAAGGGCTCTTGGGCCTGAAACGCGTCATCTGTCATTGCTGTTTGGATGGAAAAGGGTTAAATAAACATCTTTCCTACAGAAGTGATTCGTGTGAATAAAGTTTTTATAAGTCAAACAATGGACAGTACAGTAAGGAAGTAGCCAGCCGACATGTGTTTCGTCACACCGTGAAGGAGGTGTAACTCATCAGGGCTGTAGGGCTACAAGTTGGGTGGAATCTTGTTGATAAGGCGCGGTGGAGAAACAACCCCGACCGCAAGTGCACAGGCGATAAAGACCGCCAAGGAGTGGTTGCTCGGTCCGGCAAGGGTAACGCGATAAGTGCGAATGATGTCTCCACTCTGCCATTCGCACTTATCGCATGCGCTCTCTCCTCTACGCTCAGCCTGTCTTCAGGACGCCACTGGTCCTGTTACCCTTGCCGGACCAAGCAACCACTCCTTGACGGTGTGAAGAAACACGTGTCGGCTGGCTACTTCCTTACTGTACTGTCTATTGTTTGACTTATAAAAACTTTATTCACACGAATCATTGACATTCCTCGCTTCCTTTTTTCAAAGCATCCAATCCTTATGAGCAAAGAACTCAGGCACTAAACTGGGACTATTAACCATAAGTGCGTGTGCTCAGGATCTGTTCTCGTTCCAGTTGGTCTTGGCCTGCCTAGATCATTTCAGGGGCCTTTTTCACGAAGGGTTTGTGTTCCCCTGTCCTGTTTTGCACCGCGTGCCTACTGCACAACGATCTCAACCACAACATCATACTGCTCAGAGCGCCACTACTTCCTACTCCTTAACACAAACCCAGTCTCCTACCGAAATCTTGCCTACAGAAATGGTCCGTTTCTCTGTCTTCGCCGCCGCGCTGTGGTGTAAGTAGCCGGAGTTTCTGTTTGGAATTGCATTTACGGAAGTTTGACTTGCTCCCGTTCACGGACCCTCTCACCCGGATGTGGAAGCCTCAAGCCGAAGGAGTTACTTCGTTCGTGGTGAAACTTTGGCGGCTTCTCCCTTCGTGCCGCCGCAAGACGCTGACACCCGAAATAATTGGACTGCATCGTAATCGGAGGATTCGTCGTGGACCAATTGCTCTGGTGAGTGATTAACTGGCATTTGCACGGAGGTGGGGAGATTATAGGCGCTTTATCACATAGCTGCTAAATCAACACGCGACTAACAGTAAACCCTAGTCCTAAATCCAGCAGCATGTCAGAGGAGGCTGTACGCCAGCGGGAAGTAGCAGCTGACGAAGTCTTTTGCAGCCGACCAGCGAATGCCTTTAACACTGTGTCCGTCTCACGGACAAACGAAACTACTGTAAGCAATGAGAAGATGCTATTGAATAATTTGGAAAAATGTATGAAGCTCGAAATCACCAAATGGTGGGAGTACAAGTCTTTGACCAAGTATGCTGAGGTGGGCAGGGTGCCTAGAGGTTTGCACATCCTTTTGGCGCCGAGTTTCGACAAGCCAAATCCCTCCATGCTTAAAGAATGGGGACAAAGCAATTTGGATGCTTCGATGAACCTAGTCCATATCCTCATCAAGTATGCAGCAATTGATCGTTCTGAAATCCTCAAGGAAATCGAGCAAATTGAGGAGGAGTTAAGAAAATCGTCTGAAGTAGAGATGATTAAAACTTCAAAAATTGGGATCAATGAAAGATTGCGCAAACACGAGGATAAAATTAAGAATCGCAAATCACACAAATTCACTCGTGATGAAATGGACTACAATAACGGGCAAATATTTACTTTCGCTCTTAAATATAAAAATGAAAATCGCAAAAAGTTTGGTGAGAAAGACAAAAGCAATCCAGCATAGATTCGAACAACTGATAGTGGGGTTGGCATTAATGAGGAATTTCCCAGCAGCGATTCCATTTCGTTCACAAATGGTTCTAGTGCTAATGGAGACACAAGTCAAGCATCCATGACCATTCTGAATATGGAAGAAGAATTTAATTTTTTAGTGGAGGAGAGACTGCGCACTTTGAGACCAAGGCAAAACAACAAACAAAAAACACAAGAAAAAACAGGAGAAGAAAAGAAAGAAGAAAAAAATGCAACCAAAGGGCCAAACAACAAAAAGAAAATTACGTGGCAATGGAGGAAATAGATTTGGATAAATCTATTGTCAATCTTTCCAAAATTCAGTTAACAACAGCGGAAAACAGTTTCTGTCACTAGGCCTGAATTATTGCCCTGGTCAACCTTTTAATTATGCCTCCACAAGAATTGATATCTTTCGTTTTGTCAGAAAGTTAAAATTAAAAAAATACTTTGTTCTAAAGAAAGACAAAGATAAAACCATCATTGAGCAAACAGGAACATCAACGGAGCAAGATCCTTTTGTTGCAGCAGCAGACATACCTGCACTTTTAACATTACATGAGTTGGATACCAGCAATGCTCAATTGGATTGGTGACGGTACAACGCGTACCGTCACAACGCGTGCTGTTACAACGCGTCCCTTACAACGCAAGTCGTTACCACGACTTGCGTTGGGGGCGCGGATATCGAATAGTATAATTTACTATTCTAACACCAGTCCCAGTGGACACTAGGGAAGGTGTTGGAATAGTAAATTTACTATTTTTAATCTTCTAGCGCCCTCCAGCGCAAGTCGTGGTAACGACTTGCGTTGTAACGGACGCGTCGTAACAGCACCTCGTTGAAACATCCGCGTTGTAACGGATGTTTCCCGCTCAATTAGATGATACTGACTTTGACGAATCTACTCAAAATAGACTCAAAAGAATCAACCTCCGACAGAAAGGGGCTGGGATCAGTCCCTTTTAAGAAAAAATCGAGTTTCATTCCATTGATGCCGAAAGATGCCATTGACATCTTCCATGACTGTGTAGTAGAGGACATTAAAAAGTTGAATTTACAAGTGAGGTCCAAAAAAAGAAAATGGAAAAAACATATGCAACAAAAGAAATGTGACTATGCAAACTTGATGAAAAAATTGGGAGAAAATAATGAAATAATCATAAAAAAATTGGATAAAGGAGGCAACCACGTCATTTGGCCTAAAGAAGCCTATATCACAGAGGCAAAACGACAGCTCAACGACGTTGCCTGTTATGAAATCACTAACTATAAAACCTACAACAAGGCAACCGACATTTTGAAAAAACAACTTCAACAATGGCGCAGAGAAGGACTCATTTCTAATGACGTATTTAAATTCATGAACAATGATAATCCTGTGCTACCTGTTTTGTATTTAATCCCAAAAATACATAAAGCAATTTCTCCCATTCCAGGTCGCCCCATTATTTCTGCTATTCATAGTGTGGCAAAACAAGATGATCAATATATTGATTTTTTCCTTCAAGATTTGGTTAAGTTGTTGCCAAGGTACATTAAAGACACCGGAGATTTCTTGGTTAAAACTCAGAATCTTCCGTGGGCAGAAGGCATGCTACTCATAGCACTTGATATAGAATTGTTATACACGAGTATTAATCATAGTGCAGGTCTTAATGCAGTGAAATTCTTTTTAGGCCAAAGACCAAGTGAGTTTTATCAACACAACAAAGCCATTATCAGTTTAATGGACTGGTGTTTAAATAACAACTTCTTTCTTTTTGGCAAGGATCTTTTCAGGCAGCTTAGAGGTGTGGCAATGGGCGATTGTTTCTCCCCCAGTTACGCGTGCTTGCACGTGGGCTGGTGGGAGGAACAAGTGTTGAAGAAAGATTATAAAACTTTCTTTGATAATAACATCAAATGCTTCCTAAGGTATATTGACAACATCTTTATGGTATTGGATGGAAGTAGAAATGAAGCGTTAGATTTCATTACTGAGATCAATAAGAACAATTTAAATCTTCACTTCACATCTCACATAGATGAAGCAAGCATCGAATTCCTAGATGTCAAACTATACGTTATGAACAATAAAGTGGAAACCACTTTATTTAGGAAACCTACAGCTGGCAATGTCATGTTCCATGCCTCTAGTTCACATCCTAAGCACCTAATTGCTAGTATTCCCTACGGGGAGCTCTTGCGCCTGAAAAGAATTTGCAGTGTAGATAGCGACTTTGATGTATGTGCTTCTGAATTGTTGCAGAGACTCAAGGTTCGCGGCTACTCTGACAAAACACTGAAACTTGCCATGTCCAAAGCTACATTGAGATCTAGGGAAAGTCTACTACCTACTGCAGTGGGAGATGATGTCATGCCGAATGAGTCTTCGTCGACTGACATTGTCTCTCCAATTGATCAATGTCCCAGGCTAATTACCACCTACAGTGAAAATGAACGGAAGATAATATCCATAGTAAATAAAACATGGGCCATTGTATTAACAGATCCAGTCCTAAGGATTAGTTTACCATCATCTCCTACTATAACTTTCAGCAGGGGCAAAAACATGGGTTCCATTCTGGATCAATCTAGTCCGAAGGTCAGAACAAATTCTAATTGGTTGAAACCAACTCCTGGGTTTCACAAATGCTCCACTTGCAGAGCGTGAAAGTTTGGTGTCAATAAGAAAGAATATCATACACCCTTCCGCTCTGTAGCAAATAAAATAGCTGGAAGTTTAACTGTAAGACCGAGTTTGCAGTATATGTTCTCACGTGCTCCTGTGGATTAAACTACATTGGAAGTACCAAGCTACAGGTGCACGTGAGGATCCTGCAACACTTGCGTGCAATTTTACACAGCGACCCCGCCTATCCAGTGGTGCGACACTTTAAGCAGGTGCACGACAACAACTTAAACTGTCTACAGTATTACGTAGTTGCTTCAGTGCCTAAACAACGCAGAGGAGGCAACAGAGATGTGGCGTTAAGGAGACTGGAAACTAAATTCATCCTTGAATTTGACAGTATATGTCCAAATGGACTGAACAATTCAGAGGATATGTACACCTTCCTCTGATTATCCATAAAACGTATGACAAATTCTATTCCACAATAATTGAATATACTACGGATTGATCTGATAGAAAAACCCTGACCCCCTAGGCCTGCTCACGGGGTCCCACAAGGACCCCCAGGATCAAAAAACAATAAAAAAAAAAATCGGCAAAATCCACGCTGGGTGCGTGGATCTTGCTGATGAAAAAAAAACTAGCGCGGCTCCCGTGCTATTTTACAAATTAGCCCCCGGGGGGGGGGGGGCAAATCCCAGGGGCAATTACCAGTATGCGCCAGGGAGCTGCGTTGCAGACGGCCCTTTGCGAGTGCAATTTTTGCATTTGGGATTCATCATCCCAAATGCAAAAATCGCTAATAAAGAATTCCCATATTTGCGAGGATTAGCATTTAAGGAATCTCTATTAGAGATTCCTTAAATGCTATTCATGAAACATTTAAAAATTGCG
The DNA here is from genome assembly GCF_964263255.1 of Lissotriton vulgaris. NCBI lineage: Eukaryota > Metazoa > Chordata > Amphibia > Caudata > Salamandridae > Lissotriton > Lissotriton vulgaris. Next base: position 409,776 of record NW_028240700.1, on the reverse strand, counting down.
AATTCGCAATTCAGGACCGCTATTTACCACGAAGTCTAACCTTGTGGTAAATAGCGAAAACTTAGAAAAATGCATTTAACTGCTTTTTTCTAAGTTGCATGTTACACACACACATGTCCTTTGGGCATGTGTGTGCACAACATCAGTGTAAATTCACATTTCAGGGGTGCTACAGGGTGTCCTTTGGACACCCCTGGCACCCTTGAAATCGCATCCTTATTTGCGATTAGCAAATTGCTAATCGCAAATAAGGAATGACTCCCCATTCATTCCTATGGCTTGTCCCATAGGAAAGAATGGGGAGTCATTCCTTATTTGCGATTAGCAATTTGCAAATTGCAAATAAGGAAGCTGTAGGAATCGCAAATAATATTGCGATTCCTACATGAATCCCGTTTTGCAAGTCATTAATAGCGATTCCTTAATAATCGCTATTAAGGACTCGCAAATCGGGACATTGATGAATCTAGCTGCATATCTCTCAACTTAGAACGGTGACAGGGCGCATTTACACAGTGGTGAAGGGAGGGGACGGGGCCTGACGTGATGTGTGCAAACACTCCCTGTGGCACGTTTTAAGTTGGGGAAACAATTCCACTTCAAACCAGAGGGACCATGGGGGCCAAGTAGCCCACCAGGTGCTTCCAGGAAGCCCCACTGGGATGCGTTGCAGAGAGGTGGTGCAGGCTGTGCCCCTTTTTACATCTCTCTGCTACGCAGCTCTGTGGTGCTTACTGGATGTACTACGAATTCTGATTTACTCACCTGTTATTGGGAGAGACCTCAGTGCTTCATCTTTGAGCCCAGTACTGATCCTGAAAAGTTATTCTAACCATACTTACCAGTAACTTGAATTTCCTTCCATAGGCTAACATTGACTGGTTTCACTTGGAAATTCTTCCACGTGTGGAGTTTTGGAACTTTTAAATATTCACCTAAAATCATCCGAACAACGAATTCCGATTTACTCCCCTGTTATTTGGAGAGAACCCAGTACTGCATCTTTTAGCCCAGCACTGACCCTGAAAAGTAATTCTAACCGTACTTACCAGTAACTTGTATTTCCTTCCATAAGAATCCATTGTCTGGTTTTCACCAGAAAAGTTTCTGTCTATTTTCACAAACTAAAAATATTCCTTAAAAATCGCCTGTATGACTTAAACACATTGTTTCAACTGTTTACAGGAGATGCACCAGTGCTGGATCCAGGATCCTCCACTGAGTAAGAAAAAGTAACGATAACACTACTTACTTGGTAAGTGAATTTCTTTCCATAGGGTAACATTGACTGGTATCACTTGGAAATTCTTCTAAGTGTGGACTTTTGGAACTTTAAAATATTCCTATAAAATCAGCAGAACTACAGATTCCAATTTACTCACCTGTTATCAGGAGAGACCTCAGTGCTGCATCTTTGAGCCCAGTTCTGATCCTGAAATGTAATTCTAACCATACTTACCAGTAACTTGAATTTCCTTCCATAGCCTAACATTGACTGGTTTCACTTGGAAATTCTTCTACGTGTGGAGTTTTGGAACTTTTAAATATTTACCTAAAATCATCCGAGCAACGAATTCCGATTTACTCCCCTGTTATCTGGAGAGAACCCAGTGCTGCATCTTTTAGCCCAGCACTGACCCTGAAAAGTAATTCTAACCGTACTTACCAGTAACTTGTATTTCCTTCCATAGCAATCCATTGTCTAGTTTTCACCAGAAAAGTTTCTATTTTCACAAACTAAAAATATTCCTTAAAAATAGCCTGTATGACTTAAACGCATTGTTTCAACTGTTTACAGGAGATGCACCAGTGCTGGATCCAGGATCCACCACTAAGTAAATAAAAGTGACGATAACACTACTTACCTGCTAAGTGAATTTCCATTTCCTCCCATGGGAAAAACATAGGTGATTCCATGTGAAAAAATTTCGAAGTGTCAACTTTTAAAATACAATAATATTCCTTACAAATCATTACTGTAACCAAAACGCTTTTACTCAACTGTTTACAGGAGATGTCCCAGGACTGAATCTAGGATCCAGTCCTGTGGTTAGGAAAGTAATCCATAAAGTAACTAATTGTATTTAACTAGAAATTCACATTGAGCTCAATGTTGCATTGTGTTTGAAATTGAGTTGCCCATTGCAACAACTGTAACTACTGTACTTAAAAGTCTACAGCCAATTTGCAAAGTATTTAAACTAAAGTAATTCATTCTGAGAAAGTATATTTTGTAATGTAATATATAATGTAATTATAATGTCATTTAAAAAATAAAATATCTAAAAATAAATAGTTTAAAAAAATGTAGTAAATCAGTATCAAGAAAATAAATATAACAATTAATACATTAAAAATTGTCATATGCAAAACCTTTGAAATTCACTGAAAAAACCATAGGTTTCAGATATGTTATAGTTAGGAATTAGCATTTAAAAAACCTTTGAAATTCACTGAAAAAACCATAGGTTTCAGACTTGTTATAGTTAGGAATTAGCATTTAAAAAACCTTAGAAATTTGCTGTCGAACTCTGGGATCTACTCGACACCAACGCCCCCGACGTCGCCTTCTTGACGGAGACCTGGCTAAACCCCTCCTCGGCACCCGACATCGCCGTAGCCATCCCGGAAGGCTATAAGATCACCCGCAAGGACCGCACCAACGGAGTAGGAGGAGGAATCGCCATCGTCCACAGGAACACCCTCAAAGTCTCAACGAACACCGACGACAACCTCAGCACCGCAGAACACCTGCACTTCCAGATCCACACCGACCCCAACACCACCCTCAGAGGCACCCTCATCTACAGACCCCCGGACCCAGACCGCAGTTCAGCGACTACATCGCCGGCTTCATCAGCACACACGCCCTCGCCTCCACGGACTACATCCTCCTCGGGGACCTGAACTTCCACCTCGAGAACAACAACAACACCAACTCCACCACCCTGATCGCCAACCTTGCCAACCTCTGACTCAGACAACTCGTCACAACATCCACCCACTCTGCCGACCACACGCTTGACCCCATCTTCTAGTTCACATCCTAAGCACCTAATTGCTAGTATTCCCTACGGGGAGCTCTTGCGCCTGAAAAGAATTTGCAGTGTAGATAGCGACTTTGATGTATGTGCTTCTGAATTGTTGCAGAGACTCAAGGTTCGCGGCTACTCTGACAAAACACTGAAACTTGCTATGTCCAAAGCTACATTGAGATCTAGGGAAAGTCTACTACCTACTGCAGTAGGAGATGATGTCATGCCGAATGAGTCTTCGTCGACTGACATTGTCTCTCCAACTGATCAATGTCCCAGGCTAATTACCACCTACAGTGAAAATGAACGGAAGATAATATCCATAGTAAATAAAACATGGGCCATTGTATTAACAGATCCAGTCCTAAGGATTAGTTTACCATCATCTCCTACTATAACTTTCAGCAGGGGCAAAAACATGGGTTCCATTCTGGATCAATCTAGTCCGGAGGTCAGAACAAATTCTAATTGGTTGAAACCAACTCCTGGGTTTCACAAATGCTCCACTTGCAGAGCGTGTAAGTTTGGTGTCAATAAGAAAGAATATCATACACCCTTCCGCTCTGTAGCAAATAAAATAGCTGGAAGTTTTAACTGTAAGACCGAGTTTGCAGTATATGTTCTCACATGCTCCTGTGGATTAAACTACATTGGAAGTACCAAGCTACAGGTGCACGTGCGGATCCTGCAACACTTGCGTGCAATTTTACACAGCGACCCCGCCTATCCAGTGGTGCGACACTTTAAGCAGGTGCACGACAACAACTTAAACTGTCTACAGTATTACGTAGTTGCTTCAGTGCCTAAACAACGCAGAGGAGGCAACTGAGATCTGCCGTTAAGGAGACTGGAAACTAAATTCATCCTTGAATTTGACAGTATATGTCCAATGGACTGAACAATTCAGAGGATATGTACACCTTCCTCTGTTTATCCATAAAACTTATGACAAATTCTATTCCACAATAATTGAATATACTACGGATTGATCTGATTTCAACACTGTTTACATATTAACATGCCTCCTGATGTTGGTTTTTACCATATAGATAAGAAAATACAGTGGTGTTGGGATTCGCTGTAAGCTGCAGAATAATTGTTTGTCATTTAGAGCGTAAAATAATGCTATTTTTGATCTAAATTTTAAACTGAAGAAATAAAAGAAACACTTTTTTGCACTTTTTGGGGCCAGTAAGATTAGATGGGTTTTTAAGCGTATCTTTTAAATATCGATATCGAATCAACTTTATGTGATAATGATTGAATACATCACACATTTGAAATCATCTTTCTGGCATTTTTTAGAAATTCTCTTCTAGAGATCTTAATTAGCACTTTTTTGCACACACTCTTATTGCTGCTATGCATTGCTTTGCACATCCTACTAAACTTGAATATTATGTATTTGGTGATTTAATTGAAAGCATATGTTACCTTGTCTTTGGATTTATCCGAACACTATTTCATCAGCGACATCTGTTCAAGGTTTGATGTCATGGACAGATCATTACTACATAAATCTAATTGAATAGAATTGTTCTTTTTTAGATCTACTACTATAATTTAAACGCATTATGCAGTTAGATAAATTATGTGATTTGGCATTTTTAAAGAACACCAACTGTTTCATTTCCTACCATATGCAATATTATATGAAATTGGAAGTGTTATTAATCTATGACTGTTATATGGTGTAATTGTAATTACAATTGCGCAGGTTACTCAATGATTTTAAGGAGAATCATTGTACGTATGTTTTCTAGTTCTATCACCACAGAACAGATCATGTGATGAGGGCGGGATGTAAAGCGGCATTTAAAAATGTCTATTCTCCATACAATCTCTTATGTGATCAAGGGCTCTTGGGTCCGAAACGCGTCATCTTTCATTGCTGTTTGGATGGAAAAGGGTTAAATAAACATCTTGCCTACAGAAGTGGTCCGTTTCTCTGTCTTCGCCGCCTCGCTGTGGTGGAAGTAGCCGGAGTTTCTGTTTGGAAATATATATATATATATATATATATATATATATATATATATATATATATATATATATATATATATATATATATATATATATATATATATATGTTTTCAAAGTCCGCTCTGGCGTGCTGCCTGCGGCCCCGAGGGAGGTGGCACCAATGCCGGCCGAGCACGCCGGTGACCACAATTTCAAAGTTCCAAAGTAATAGTGCTCTCAGCTCCCGAAACTACACAAAGACATGGAAAAACCTCCGGGACGACCGATAATATCATCAATTGGGAGTTTGACCGAGAACACGTCACGTTTCGAGGATAACATCTTGTTTCCCTTAGTAACAAAACTTGAATCCTATATAAGGGACACGAAAGACTTCCTGACTAAGATCCAGGAACTGACATGGAACTCTGGATACCTGCTCATGGTGTTGGACATAACCAGCCTCTATACTCGTATAGATCACAGGCAGGGTCTGGAAGCCATAAAGCATGCTCTAGGCCAACGTCCAATGAAATATGCATGCCACAACGAAATGATTCTGGAATTTACTGAGTTCTGCCTTACAAACAACATTTCCTCTTTGAGGATCAGATGTATATCCAAACATCTGGGACGGCGATGGGTACCTGCTTTGCCCCCAGCTATGCGAACCTCTTCGTTGGCTGGTGGGAGGAGCAGGTACCCAGGAGCTGCATGGCAGGGACGGAGACAGGGCAGGTTAAAAGCTGGTATCGTTATATTGACGATCTGTTCATTGTTTGGGATGGAGGGATGGACTCGGCAGAGGAATTCATCAGGATCCTCAACAACAACGACCTCAATCTACACTTCTCGGGTTCGGTTAGTCCGGTGAGAGCGGAGTACCTGGATCTGAGAGTGTACATTGAAGACAATCAAATGCATACCACCTTGCATAGAAAAGACACTGCTGGCAATTCCACACTCTTTGCCAGCAGTAGTCATCCCACCCCACTCAAGAACAGCATTCCCTACGGAGAGCTATTGAGGATCCGTAGGAACTGCTCTAACGATTCTGATTTCGAGGTGGCTGCCTCGGAGTGTTTAGAACGATTTTCCATGAGGGGTTACGGCACTACCTTACTTACTAAGACCCTTAAAAAAGTAAGGAAGTTGCAGAGATCGCAACTCTTGGCAACTGAAACTCCCATAGTTGGAAGGAACAGAAACTCTAACAAAAGTGAAGGTAAATTTAGACTCATCACTCCATATTCAAAAGGAGCGGGGGATCTGAAAGCAATGCTAACTAAGAATTGGAACATTTTAAAAACCGACAGTGTTCTTGCAGATGACCTACCTGCTTACCCCTTAATCACATTTAGCAGGGCTAGGTCACTCAGTGATATGCTTGTCTCAAGCCATCTTAAAAAACCAACACCTAAAGCTAACTCCCTGAAGCGGATGGCAGGCTTCTTTCCTTGCGGCCACTGCAAGGCCTGCAGTGGCAGCAAACGGGTGCTATCATTTGATATACCAGACACCGGGAAGAAAGTGCCTATCAAGCACTTCATTACATGCAGTTCCCAGTTTGTGGTGTATTGCTTGGTCTGCCCGTGTGGCTTACGCTACATAGGCAGCACGATCAAGGAGCTCAAGCTGAGGATCCTGGAGCACCAACGGGCGATCGAGAAAGTTGACATCTCATATCCGGTCGCCCGACACTTCGCAGAGGAGCGCAGCAAAGATCGCAAGCTACTCCGATTCTTCGGATTGGACATGGTCCCCCCGAATGTAAGAGGAGGCGATAGGCTGAGGCGACTCCGCAGATTAGAGTCCAGATACATAGTTGATCTATCCACGAAACAACCTGGTGGGCTCAATAGCGGGGAGGAATTAGCATATCACCTGGGCAAGTAACAACATAGGATCTGCTGAGCGTCCATTCCCATAGGAAGCTTTATACACAGTAATGAATTTCCAACTAGAACAGGTATGCTCCATGGGATAATGTATATGTGGACCCTGTAGATCAGCAGGACCTTTTCCATTAAGCTCTGTCGATAGCGTTCCAATTGTGAGATCTATGAACCTAACTTATGAATTTCTGTACACTTTGTATACTCTACCTGTACGAATATGTATATAATGATACCTATATACTTCTGTCCCCCGACGATAACGAGGATGGACTACCATGGATGTGTTAATACACCCATAGACATTCAATCTCTAACGGACATATACATACACTATACATGAAAAAGGTGGTATTTTATTTGTATATGTACGTGCTAATATCTGGATGAAGGGTATAATTTTGAATTATAGGTTTGTCTCCTTTGCCTACAACTGGCACTGCAGCATTAGGATATTTACGTAGAACTGTGACCTGGAAGTAGTATCCTTCTTTTTTGACAACCTAGTTATATTTTTCACTTTGAAACACAGTTAGATTGAGTTTAGTCCAACCTTACTTCTGTAAATAGTGTACATACTTCTTTCCTCTGCGAGCTCTATCAATCGAAAAGAGTATTTTCTTGTTATACACCCTGTAAATAGCATTATTTAGGAACCATGACGAAATATGACGAAATATTGGTTCACTGGCTATTATAGGACAGATATTAATTCTTTTCGTTTCTTGCTTTCATGTGCTTGAGGATTTGTGTGACTTCTTTATGTTTTTCATGCACTAATGTGACTACCTTAGCACTGTACGTATATAGCATAGGACATTAGCCGATCCACGGCTTTATCTTAACCATGATCATTTCATGTTTAAATCTGTAAAGACCCCTCAGGGAGAACACCATTCCAAGATGGCGCCCACAGCGGCGTAAGGGGTGCAGTCCTATGTCTATGACAATGCTTATGGTGTGTGTGTTTGTTTATAACATGGACTGTTAGATGTGGACGAATGACACACTGACGAAGGCTCACGCCGAAACGCGTCTGTGCTTTTCTTTTTCCCTCTAATTAAACCCTGGTTTGACCTTGGTCCGCGAGTGCTGCCTCTTTCTTTTGGATTTTGGGAGAGTCGAGCGTAATATATATATATATATATATATATATATATATATATATATATATATATATATATATATATATATATGTTTTCAAAGTCCGCTCTGGCGTGCTGCCTGCGGCCCCGAGGGAGGTGGCACCAATGCCGGCCGAGCACGCCGGTGACCACAATTTCAAAGTTCCAAAGTAATAGTGCTCTCAGCTCGCAAAACAAACGCAACTCCACTGCTTCTCCAAGGGTGTTTATTCACCTAACAACTGTTGTTAGGTGAATAAACACCCTTGGAGAAGCAGTGGAGTTGCGTTTGTTTTGCGAGCTGAGAGCACTATTACTTTGGAACTTTGAAATATATATATATATATATATATATATATATATATATATATATGTGTGTATATTTATATATCACGTTTCACAAGTGACCAAAAACGGAGAGCACTCCAACACCGAATAACACAGGTTAAATATGATGGCAGGTAGGCTGGCATGTACCTTTTGCAATTAATAATGCCTAACGCGTTTCAAGCTCGGTGGCTCTTGATCACAGGCAAGCGGCAACAAAATGACGAAAGCGGGCTGCTCTTCGGCATTTAAACTCATTTTAATTCCCCGCAGGTGAGCAGAAAATCCAAACAATTGCACCCTGGGACAGGTAGTCCATTTGCATGATAACATTTGTCTTATGTTGCCCCTTTAAATATTGTTCAATAATTCCTCAAATAGGTCAAAATAGTTCCATGACCCGCTGTCCCTGCAAATAACATCGTCAGTGTGCCCCAGCGCCTCGTCCTCACACGAAGCAGGGACCGCCATACATCCAGGGCGGTGGTGCAACTCCAACGGCTGGACTGCCGTTCAATATCACGTTTCACAAGTGTCCAAAAACGGAGAGTACTCCAACACCGAATAACACAGGTTAAATATGATGGCAGGTAGGCTGGCATGTACCTTTTGCAATTAATAATGCATAACGGGTTTCAAGCTCGGTGGCTCTTGATCACAGGCAAGCGGCAACAAAATGACGTAAGCGAGCTGCTCTTCGGCATTTAAACTCATTTTAATTCCCCGCAGGTGAGCAGAAAATCCAAACAATTGCACCCTGGGACAGGTAGGCCATTTGCATGATAACATTTGTCTTATGTTGCCCCTTTAAATATTGTTCAATAATTCCTCAAATAGGTCAAAATAGTTCCATGACCCGCTGTCCCTGCAAATAACATCGTCAGTGTGCCCCAGCGCCTCGTCCTCACACGAAGCAGGGACTGCCATACATCCAGGGCGGTGGTGCAACTCCAACGGCTGGACTGCCGTTCAATATCAGGTTTCACAAGTGTCCAAAAACGGAGAGCACTCCAACACCGAATAACACAGGTTAAATATGATGGCAGGTAGGCTGGCATGTACCTTTTGCAATTAATAATGCCTAACGCGTTTCAAGCTCGGTGGCTCTTGATCACAGGCAAGCGGCAACAAAATGACGAAAGCGGGCTGCTCTTTGGCATTTAAACTCATTTTAATTCCCTGCAGGTGAACAGAAAATCCAAACAATTGCACCCTGGGACAGGTAGTCCATTTGCATGATAACATTCGTCTTATGTTGCCCCTTTAAATATTGTTCAATAATTCCTCAAATAGGTCAAAATAGGTCTATGACCCACTATCCCTGCAAATAACATTGTCAGTGTGCCCCAGCGCCTCGTCCTCACACGAAGCAGGGACCCCCATACATCCAGGGCGGTGGTGCAACTCCAACGGCTGGACTGCCGTTCAATATCACGTTTCACAAGTGTCCAAAAACGGAGAGCACTCCAACACCGAATAACACAGGTTAAATATGATGGCAGGTAGGCTGGCATGTACCTTTTGCAATTAATAATGCCTAACGCGTTTTAAGCTCGGTGGCTCTTGATCACAGGCAAGCGGCAACAAAATGACGAAAGCGGGCTGCTCTTCGGCATTTAAACTCATTTTAATTCCCCGCAGGTGAGCAGAAAATCCAAACAATTGCACCCTGGGACAGGTAGTCCATTTGCATGATAACATTCGTCTTATGTTGCCCCTTTAAATATTGTTCAATAATTCCTCAAATAGGTCAAAATAGTTCCATGACCCGCTGTCCCTGCAAATAACATCGTCAGTCTGCCCCAGCGCCTCGTCCTCACACGAAGCAGGGACCGCCATACATCCAGGGCGGTGGTGCAACTCCAACGGCTGGACTGCCGTTCAATATCACGTTTCACAAGTGTCCAAAAACGGAGAGCACTCCAACACCGAATAACACAGGTTAAATATGATGGCAGGTAGGCTGGCATGTACCTTTTGCAATTAATAATGCCTAACACGTTTCAAGCTCGGTGGCTCTTGATCACAGGCAAGCGGCAACAAAATGACGAAAGCGGGCTGCTCTTCGGCATTTAAACTCATTTTAATTCCCAGCAGGTGAGCAGAAAATCCAAACAATTGAACCCTGGGACAGGTAGTCCATTTGCATGATAACATTCGTCTTATGTTGCCCCTTTAAATATTGTTCAATAATTCCTCAAATAGGTCATTTATATATATGTACATTACCTACTGGCAGCCCCCAGTAGGTAGTGATAGTTAGGACATATTTTCCATAGGAAATCCGCAACATTCTATTTGGAATAACTTTGGCACCGGTTGACGAATCTTTGCAAAATTTCCAAAACGAATGGCCAGTTCCGGTCCGCTCCTATCCAGAAAGTCTCGGGGTGATTTGTCAAGCGGGAGCAAAGAAAAAAAGGGGGGTCCCAAAACGTGTTTTCCCCATGCAATTTTCCCTAGGGACCTTTAGCCGCAGCTACAGCCCGAACTGCAGAACGGAATTACACCAAATTTGGCAAAGAGGTAGTCCTTAGTTCAGACTCATGCCTTTTGTATAAATGGTGTAAATCTGTTTAGTAGTTCCTGAGAAAATGACATTTAAAAGTACATACATATCTATGGCCGCGCAGAATCTGTGCACCCAAAGTGCATCCTGCCGTGCACAAGCTGTATTCTTATTGGCTGCCAACACTCCAAATCAGGAAGTGTTGGCTGCCATCTTGTGCCTCAGTAGAACCGAGGCACAAGAAACCTAAGAAACAAACGCGAAAAACGCAAAAAGGGGACAGGGTAGAAAAACCCTGACCCCCTAGGCCTGCTCACGGGGTCCCACAAGGACCCCCAGGATCAAAAAACAATAAAAAAAAAAATCGGCAAAATCCACGCAGGGTGCGTGGATCTTGCTGATGAAAAAAAAAACTAGCGCGGCTCCCGTGCTATTTTACTTATTAGCCCCCGGGGGGGGCAAATCCCAGGGGCAATTACCAGTATGCGCCAGGGAGCTGCGTTGCAGACAGGTGTTCAGATGCCACGCCCCTTTTTATACCTCTCTGCAATGCCGCTCTGTGGCACTTACTGGAGGTACCTAGTGGGCTAGTTTTACCCTAGGGACCCTTAGGATTGAAGGGGACTTACAGCCAGATTCATCAAGCGAAATGCGCTCGCAAAAGGGCCAGATTCTGAGAATCTGGCCCTTTGCGAGTGCAATTTTTGCATTTGGGATTCATCATCCCAAATGCAAAAATCGCTAATAAAGAATTCGCATATTTGTGAGGATTAGCATTTAAGGAATCTCTATTAGAGATTCCTTAAATGCTATTCATGAAACATTTAAAAATTGTGAATTCGCAATTTAGGACCGCTATTTACCACAAAGTCTAACCTTGTGGTAAATAGCGAAAACTTAGAAAAATGCATTTAAATGCATTTTTCTAAGTTGCATGTTACACACACACATGTCCTTTGGGCATGTGTGTGCACAACATCAGTGTAAATTCACATTTCAGGGGTGCTACAGGGTGTCCTTTGGACACCCCTGGCACCCTTGAAATCGCATCCTTATTTGCGATTAGCAAATTGCTAATCGCAAATAAGGAATGACTCCACATTCATTCCTATGGCTTGGCCCATAGGAATGAATGGGGAGTCATTCCTTATTTGCGATTAGCAATTTGCAAATTGCAAATAAGGAAGCTGTAGGAATCGCAAATAATATTGCGATTCCTACATGAATCCCGTTTTGCGAGTCATTAATAGTGATTCCTTAATAATCGCTATTAAGGACTCGCAAATCGGGACATTGATGAATCTGGCTGCATATCTCTCAACTTAGAACGGTGACAGGGCGCATTTACACAGTGGTGAAGGGAGGGGACGGGGCCTGACGTGATGTGTGCAAACACTCCCTGTGGCACGTTTTAAGTTGGGGAAACAATTCCACTTCAAACCAGAGGGACCATGGGGGCCAAGTAGCCCACCAGGTGCTTCCAGGAAGCCCCACTGCGCTGCGTTGCAGAGAGGTGGTGCAGGCTGTGCCCCTTTTTACATCTCTCTGCTACGCAGCTCTGTGGCGCTTACTGGATGTACTACGAATTCTGATTTACTCACCTGTTATTGGGAGAGACCTCAGTGCTTCATCTTTGAGCCCAGTACTGATCCTGAAAAGTTATTCTAACCATACTTACCAGTAACTTGAATTTCCTTCCATAGGCTAACATTGACTGGTTTCACTTGGAAATTCTTCCACGTGTGGAGTTTTGGAACTTTTAAATATTCACCTAAAATCATCCGAACAACGAATTCCGATTTACTCCCCTGTTATTTGGAGAGAACCCAGTACTGCATCTTTTAGCCCAGCACTGACCCTGAAAAGTAATTCTAACCGTACTTACCAGTAACTTGTATTTCCTTCCATAAGAATCCATTGTCTGGTTTTCACCAGAAAAGTTTCTGTCTATTTTCACAAACTAAAAATATTCCTTAAAAATCGCCTGTATGACTTAAACACATTGTTTCAACTGTTTACAGGAGATGCACCAGTGCTGGATCCAGGATCAACCACTGAGTAAGAAAAAGTAACGATAACACTACTTACTTGGTAAGTGAATTTCTTTCCATAGGGTAACATTGACTGGTTTCACTTGGAAATTCTTCTAAGTGTGGAGTTTTGGAACTTTAAAATATTCCTATAAAATCAGCAGAACTACAGATTCCAATTTACTCACCTGTTATCAGGAGAGACCTCAGTGCTGCATCTTTGAGCCCAGTTCTGATCCTGAAATGTAATTCTAACCATACTTACCAGTAACTTGAATTTCCTTCCATAGCCTAACATTGACTGGTTTCACTTGGAAATTCTTCTACGTGTGGAGTTTTGGAACTTTTAAATATTTACCTAAAATCATCCGAGCAACGAATTCCGATTTACTCCCCTGTTATCTGGAGAGAACCCAGTGCTGCATCTTTTAGCCCAGCACTGACCCTGAAAAGTAATTCTAACCGTACTTACCAGTAACTTGTATTTCCTTCCATAGCAATCCATTGTCTAGTTTTCACCAGAAAAGTTTCTATTTTCACAAACTAAAAATATTCCTTAAAAATCGCCTGTATGACTTAAACGCATTGTTTCAACTGTTTACAGGACATGCACCAGTGCTGGATCCAGGATCCACCACTAAGTAAAAAAAAGTGACGATAACACTACTTACCTGCTAAGTGAATTTGCATTTCCTCCCATGGGATAACATAGGTGATTCCATGTGAAAAAATTTCGAAGTGTCAACTTTTAAAATACAATAATATTCCTTACAAATCATTGCTGTAACCAAAACGCTTTTACTCAACTGTTTACAGGAGATGTCCCAGGACTGAATCTAGGATCCAGTCCTGTAGTTAGGAAAGTAATCCATAAAGTAACTAATTGTATTTAACTAGAAATTCACATTGAGCTCAATGTTGCATTGTGTTTGAAATTGAGTTGCCCATTGCCACAACTGTAACTACTGTACTTAAAAGTCTATTGCCTATTTGCAAAGTATTTAAACTAAAGTAATTCATTCTGAGAAAGTATATTTTGTAATGTAATATATAATGTAATTATAATGTCATTTAAAAAATAAAATATTTAAAAAAACTGTTTAAAAAATGTAGTATATCAGTATCAAGAAAATAAATATAACAATTAATACATTAAAAATTGTCATATGCAAAACCTTTGAAATTCACTGAAAAAAACCATAGGTTTCAGATATGTTATAGTTAGGAATTAGCATTTAAAAAACCTTTGAAATTCACTGAAAAAACCATAGGTTTCAGACTTGTTATAGTTAGGAATTAGCATTTAAAAAACCTTAGAAATTTGCTGTCGAACTCTGGGACCTACTCGACACCAACGCCCCCAACGTCGCCTTCTTGACGGAAACCTGGCTAAACCCCTCCTCGGCACCCGACATCGCCGTAGCCATCCCGGAAGGCTATAAGATCACCCGCAAGGACCGCACCAACGGAGTAGGAGGAGGAATCGCCATCGTCCACAGGAACACCCTCAAAGTCTCAACGAACACCGACGACAACCTCAGCACCGCAGAACACCTGCACTTCCAGATCCACACCGACCCCAACACCACCCTCAGAGGCACCCTCATCTACAGACCCCCGGACCCAGACCGCAGTTCAGCGACTACATCGCCGGCTTCATCAGAACACACGCCCTCGCCTCCACGGACTACATCCTCCTCAGGGACCTGAACTTCCACCTCGAGAACAACAACAACACCAACTCCACCACCCTGATCGCCAACCTTGCCAACCTCTGACTCAGACAACTCGTCACAACACCCACCCACTCTGCCGGCCACACGCTTGACCCCATCTTCTCAGCAAGCGCCCACATCTCCTTCAACCACATCACCGAACTCCAATGGACCGAACCCCGCTGCGTCCACTTCACCTTCCGGAAACCCACCACACACCACCACACCCAACAGATGCCTCGCCACAACTGGAGCAAGGTCACCAAGGACCAGCTTACCACCGCCCTCGCCCAGAGCCCACCCGCAGACCCGACCGACCCCGACCCCGCAGCCTCAGACAGTGGAACGACAACTGTGCTAATACCCTTACCCCGCTCAAGAAGCCCACCCAACACTCACACCAGCAAGAGAGCCACCTGGTTCACCGAAGACCTCCAGGCCTCCAAGCAAACCTGCCGAAAACTCAAAAAGAACTGGACCTGCGAACAAACACCAGAAAGCCACACAGCTCTCAAGAACGCCACCCGCAGACACCACCACCTCATCAGATCCTCCAAAAGGACCTTCTTCAGAGACCGCCTAGACAACAACGCACACAACAGCAAAGAGCTCTTCAGCATCATGAAGGAACTCTCCAACCCCAGCTTCAACACAAACGACATCCCACCGTCTCAAGACCTGTGCGACTCGCTGGCCACCTTCTTCCATCGCAAGATCGCAGACATCCACGACAGCTTCAACGCCATCACCACCCCAGCAAACGATGTGACCACCGCTCCCACAACCACCACCCGCACCAACCACCTGCTGGCCTGGATCAACATCAATGACGACAACACCATCAAGCTCATGAACACCGTCCACTCCGGATCCCCGGAAGACCCCTGCCCACACTACATCTCCAACAAAGCCAGTAGCACCATTGCACCACACGTCTGGAAAACCATCAACATCTCCTTTGAGACAGCGACTTTCCCGGAGAGCTGGAAGCACGCAGAGGTCAACGCCTTACTCAAGAAACCCAAGGCGGACCCCAAGGACCTCAAGAACTTCCGACCCATTTCCCTGCTCCCGTTCCCGGAGAAGGTCATCGAAAAGGCCGTCAACAAACAACTCACCAGCTTCCTCGAAGAAAAAAACATACTGGACCCGTCCCAGTCCAGGTTCCGCAGCAACCACAGCACTGAAACTGCCCTCATCGCTGCCACAGCGACATCAGGACCCTGCTTGACAACAGAGAAACCGCGGCCCTCCCACTCCTGGACCTGTCAGCCGCCTTCGACACAGTCTGCCACCGCACACTAAGAACACGCCTCCACGACTCCGGAACTCAAGAGAAGGCCTTGGACTGGACCACCTCCTTCCTCTCTGGCAGAACTCAGAGCGTTTGCCTCCCGCCCTTCCGCTCCGAAGCCACCGAGATCATCTGTGGCGTTCAAAAGGCTCATCCCTCAGCCCAACACTGTTCAACAACAAGTACTTACTTACACCAACCTTGGTATACCACTTACAAACTTTGTGTCAACTCTTCATACTTCACGCACTACGAATACCAGAGTGCATAGGGGCGATCCGGAGGAGGGGCTAGCGGTGTGCGAGCCATCGTTGTTTTCTACTGTTCAACGTCTACATGGCACCACTCGCCCATGTAGCATGACGACATGACCTCAACATCATCTCCTACGCCGACGACACCCAGCTGATCCTCTCCCTCACCAAAGACCCCCACACCACCAAAACCAACCTCCATGAAGGAATGTAGGCCATCGCCGACTGGATGAGAAACAGCCGACTGAAGCTGAACTCGGACAAGACAGAGGTCCTCATCCTCGGCTCCACCCCCTCGGCCTGGAACGACTCCTGGTGGCCGACTGCACTAGGAGCACCCCCTACGCCCACCCACCACGCACGCAACCTGGGGGTCATCCTCGACTCCACGACTCCACCCTCTCCATGTCAAAGCTGGTCAACGCCGTCTACTCCTCCTCTTTCAACACCCTCCGCATGCTTCGCAGGATCCTCAAGTAGATCTCCACCGAAACGAGAAAGACAGTCCCCCAGGCCCTCGTCAGCAGTAGACTGGACTACGGCAACGCACTCTACGCAGGAGCCTCAGCCAAATTCCTGAAAAGGCTCCAACGCATCCAGAATGCCTCCGCCCACCTGATCCTCGACATCCCTCGCCGCAGCCACATCTCACCCCACCTGAGAGACCTGCACTGGCTCCCCATCAACAAGAGGATAATGTTCAAGCTCCTCACCCATGCACACAAGGCACTCCACAACACCGGACCAGCGTACCTCAACAGCCGACTCAGCCTCTAAACCCCACCCGCCAGCTCTGCTCTACAGACCGCACCCTCGCTACCGTACCCCGCATCCGATGAGGGACCACCGGCGGTAGGTTATTCTCCCATCTTGCGCCCAAGACATGGAATACCCTCCCCATCTGCCTGCGGCAGACTGAAGACCTCCTAACCTTCAGGAGACTTCTCAAGACCTGGCTCTTCGATCAGTAGAGGCGTCCCTCCAGCGGCTTGAGACCCTCATGGGTATTTAGTGCGCTTTATAAATACCATGATTGATTGATTGATTATAGTTAGCTGGACATTTCACTCGTACAAACCCATTGAAATTCCTCCGTTATAGTTAGTTGTACTAAGTATAACTCGCGCGCCCACAATCCACTGCTGATGATGTCACATATTACATCATTCATGACATGGTCAGTAAGCATGGGCTGAAAATTGGTTCCGCTTGCGGAATTTGCGGATTTTCTGCGATTTCGCGATCCGCAAATCTCACGAAATCGCTGTAAAATCCGCAAATCAGCCGGACAAATTTTCAGCCAAGCACTTACAGGGTTACAGCAGCAGGTGCAAAAGTTGAAGCTAATTTTTTTGTAAGCTTTTTCAAAAGGGTTACAAAGAAATTAACTCCAACTTGGGCACCTGCTGCTGTAAGCCTGTAAGTGCTTCCTAGCGCCTTGTTGCCTACTTGCAACTATTCTCTGACCCTGCTCTGACCGTTGAAGTAGGTTCAGAGAATAGTTACAAGTAGGCAATGAGGCGCCTGTCACCAAAATTAAACCTCAACAGGAAGCACTGACAGATATAAAAACAAGCATTTGCAATGCAATAGGTCTCGCATTAGGAAAGTTTGAGCTATTGGTCTTGTAAATGACCATTTTTTTTATTTATTTGTTGGTTTTGAAAATAGCTAAATTAATAGCTTTGTCATTTACAATGCCAATAGTTATAACTTTCTCAAATGTGACACCTATAGCATTTGTAATGCAACATGTTTTGTATTTATGTGACTTAGATGTATTGATATTACAAATTACAATGGCTTTTAATTTTTTTAAATAATTATTACTTATATAAAAGTGATTTTAATTTATAATGGCAATAGCTTAAACTTTTGTAAATAACTTTTGTGAAGATTATGTTCAGTGTATTTTATTGTGACGAAAATCCAAGAACAGAAGTAAAATATTAACATCTTTTTGTGACATTTGTAATAAAGCTTGAAACATTGAGAGAACATATTTGAACCAGTTGTTGTTGAATGGTTGTGCAGCTTGATGCTGGGGTGGCGCTGAGTAGTGCTGTGGTGGTGCTGAGTGGTGCTGTGGGGGTGCTGAGTGATACTGGGATGGTGCTGAGTGATGCTGGGGTGGTGCTGAGTGGTGCTGTGGTGGTGTTGAGTGATGCTGTGGTTGTGCTGAGTGATGCTGTGGTGGTGCTGAGTGGTGCTGTGGTAGTGCTGAGTGATAATGTGGTGGTGCTGAGTGATGCTGTGGTGGTGCTGAGTGATGCTGTGGTGGCGCTGACTGGTGCTGTGGTGGTGCTGAGTGATAATGTGGTGGTGCTGAGTGATGCTGTGGTGGTGCTGAGTGATGCTGTGGTGGTGCTGAGTGGTGCTGTGGTGGTGCTGAGTGATAACGTGGTGGCGCTGAGTGATGCTGTGGGGGCGCTGAGTGATGCTGGTATGTGTAAAGAGGGTCCCCGCAAGGAATTAGTGTTATGTGCACCATACACCATAAACAAAACTAAGTGTTATTTTTCAAACTCTATAGACAATAATCAGAACTACTGAAAAACGGTATTGATGTTTATTTTCCAATACCCATCGTAAAACACTTATCGGTACATACATAAATCATTTTAGAAGGCCCCAAAGGCGGGGAAAGGGAGAGGTGAAAAGTGAAGGAAGGGGGATGTGCTCAAGGCAGAATAAAGTCAAAAGGAATAAAGGTAAATCACAATGAACACAATCAGAATTGATAATACATGAATCAAAACAAATTTGATACCATTGCCTAAGAAATTATGGCATTCAATATAGGTATGATACAAAAAAGACCTTCAACGGTCACACATGGAATATTAGGACTATTGAAAGGGCAGGTGCCGGAGGTCTGTGTTGAAGAAAGAAGCCGTCGACGTTTCGACCCCTGGCCGTAGGTTAAGTTAGGTCCTTTAACGGGGTCTTCATCAGGACAAAGGGGGGGCAAGGTGGGAAGGGGCAATGTTATCTGTCAAATTAAAATAAAGACAATCGATCAAATTACTGTTCTGAAACTGTCAACCATTTGGACAGAGTAATTAACAACAATTTATTTACCATGGGCTTAGGGCCAAATGGGCCTCTAAGTATTGGGGAATTTTAAGTTAGACCAGCCATGAGTCTGGTTCAAAAACAAGTGCTATAAATCCACAACTACACAGAGGGGAACGCTAGCGAATTATCACATAAAAGAACGAGAGTATTAGAAACTCACATCACTTGTCTGCCAATCAGCCGATTGGTGAGATTTACTGTTATCAACCCACACAGGGGATTAGGAAGCCAGGCAGTGTTCTTGAACTGCAATTAGAAAGTTGGTAATAGATAAATGAAAATTGTATATGAAAATGGCCTACTGAATGCCCATTCGGACATATGGACTTACTTAAAAAGAGAGGGAAGTCAACCCTGGTGTCACCGTGGGTCTATACCTGGGAGGCTTGCTTCTTATTCAAGTTTAGAAAGAGCAAATTGTTGCTGCGGAGGGAAGATGAATACAGACTTGTAAAAGGCTACATCTTTGCAATACATGCTGTGAAAGCACACTAACGGGCAAGAGTGCCCATTTTACGTACCACTAAGGTAATCCGTCACTCACACGGCATCAAAAACTCATCGTAGGTCCGAATAAATCAATGTGGACGCTTGGAGCCTATACGAAGAAATGCAATAGTGTCCATTAACAAAAGGCTAGTGTTTGTGATACATTAATTGACAGAAGTAAAACAACACCAAACTTACACGTGATGGTGCTTGTCTACTCAAGATCGTGCAGCATAACTCCTTTGTTCGTTAGAGTTAGTGCCGAGTTACTGCCGGGATTGGCTTTCGAAGTATTTCGAAGTATTTAGCGGGAGAATCAATCCTGAGAAAAACCAAGAGATTGGATTTCAGGGTTATGTCCGTATTTCTACAAGGTTTTTTGTATGATCAGGCGCCCGCTTAATTTAGAAAGACGTTTAGTACCTGTACCGGCTGACGATTACAGCCGCCGTCTATGCGCATCCAAGGTAAATCTGCAAGTCCGCTACGCGGAGTTGGGGGCGGAGTCTACAGGTAAAAGGCTTGTTAAACATAGAGAAGTTACTCTGAGTCTTGTGCAATCAGGGGTTGTAGTTTTTTGAATGAAAGACTTACAGGTAGACCGCTACGCGGAGTTGGGGGCGGAGTCTGCAGGTGAAAGGCTTGTTAAACATAGAGGAGTTACTCTGAGTACTGCGCAATAAGTGGTTGTAGTTTTTAAGATTTGAATGAAAGACTTACAGGTAGCGAGATGTTCCTTAAGGCCACAAACTTAAAATTCACAACTATTCGCGCACCTCTTCAACATAAGGGTGTAGGCGAGTAGAGCCAAATACAAGATTTTTAAACAACTTTAAAGAGATTCCACAAATAGATGTTAGCAAACACTTAGCATGATCTTTTTTTATAAGAAACCACAACATGAGAAAATCAGAGTTGCTCGCGCACCTCTTCAACACAAGGGTGTAGGCGAGCGAAACCACATACAGGAATTTATAAGACATTATGATGTTGTCACAAAAAGATGTTACCTCGAGCAGATCGGCTCATAGAAGTTATGAGTTTTTTACAAGGGTGAAACATTATCGAATGGGATGTTATTCATTAAGGACACAACATGAAATGAAGAAATTTAAAGATACTCGCGCACCTCTCCAACACGAGGGTGTAGGCGTGCAAATTTTTCAAAATTTATGACTTTACTTCAGGCAGATGACAAGAGTGTGATAGCCAAGTTATGTAATACACATGCAGACATTATCAATCTAATGAATAAGGAATTGGAAATTAATATATCAGGTAACACACAACATTTTAATGATAACTCATGCACTAAGTCGTGTGATATTGCCGCGCTGAATACACGAGCGACTATATATGTCCACTAGTGGTTTACCCAAGTGCTGCTAACTGTGCCAGGCTACTATCATGTTCGTTCAGACCATTTTTGATAGAATCCAGAAGGGACATCCATTTAGATTCTCTTGTATTGAGAGCTCCCTGAAGGTTACCTCCTCTGGTGCCCAAAGATACTTTTTCAACCACCCACCATTTAAGGTCGGGTACCAAATGTCCCTCCTTCTGCCAATGGTCTACTAGGGGGGCACCCAATACCTTGCACCGCAATCTGCTGCAGTGGGACGAGATGCGGGCTTTTATCTTCTGTTGGGTTTGCCCCACATATATGTGATCACATGGGCATTTTATGATGTAGATCACGCTGCATGAATTACAGTTCGTATGGTGTCTTAATGTGTAAGTGCGTCCGCCATGAGTGAATGACTTAGTCTGAACGGTAGTATCGCATGCAGTACAATTTCCGCATCGAAAATGACCTATCAACGGGGTGGCACTGACTGGCGCTGTGGTGGTGCTGAGTGGTGCTGTGGTGGAGTGGTGCTGTGGTGGTGCTGAGTGATGCTGTGGTGGTGCTGAGTGGTGCTGTGGTGGTGCTGAGTGATAATGTGGTGGTGCTGAGTGATGCTGTGGTGGTGCTGAGTGGTGCTGTGGTGGCGCTGAGTGATAATGTGGTGGTGCTGAGTGATGCTGGGGTAGCGCTGAGTGATGATGTGGTGATGCAGAGGGCAGAAAGGCACAAAAAGCAGTCTAACAAAGGGCAGAAGGGCAGAAAAACAATGGAAAAACGAGTCTAACAGAGGGCAGAAGGGCACAAAAAACAAGTCTAACAGGGGGCAGAAAGACACAAAAACGAGTCTAACAGAGGGCAGAAGGGCACAAAAAACGAGTCTAACAGAGGGCAGAAGGGCAGAAAAACAAGGGAATAACAGAGGGCAGAAGGCACAAAAAACGAGTCTAACAGAGGGCAGAAGGGCAGAAAAACAAGGGAAAAATGAGTCTAACAGAGGGCAGAAGGGCACAAAAAACGAGTCTAACAGGGGGCAGAAGGGCAGAAAAACAAGGGAAAAACGAGTCTAACAGAGGGCAGAAGGCCAGAAAAACAAGGGAAAAACGAGTCTAACAGAGGGCAGAAGGGCACAAAAAACTAGTCTAACAGGGGGCAGAATGAATCCCGCCCTGCATGTTTGTCCACAAAGATGCCAACATTTTGTGCAATACCTCTACTCAACTGGAGTACTTTCTACTGTCTAATCAGTAAGTGCTCCCTCGTTGGCTAAATGTATAGGGGCAGATTTACAATAACTGGCACATCCCCAGGGATGCGCCAGTTATTGTGCGCCGCAGCTCCGCCACCCATGGCCCGCCGCATTTACAATGCGGCGCACCATGTGGCAAAAACGGCACAGATGCGTCACACATGTGTGCCGTAAAAGCAGAGCATTGCTGGAGCTGCGTCGCAAGCGAGACGCAGCTCCAGCAATGCTCTGGGGGGCCCTATCTCCCCAATGCTGCGTCAAGCCTTGCGCCTGCTCCAAGCAGGCGCAGGGTTTTGACGCAGCATTGGCCTAAAAGTGACTGAGTAAAATCTTGTAGATTTCACTCAGCCACTTTTAGGAGGCGTTCCTGCGCAGGAATGCCCTCCCCTGCGCCGGAACGCCACCTGATGGTGCAGGGCTTTACAACGTGACGCATCTCTCAGATGCGTCACGTTGTTAATACCCAGCACCATGGCGCATCTTTTGTGCTGCCGCTGCGTCACAAAAGTGACGCAACTGCGGCACAAAAAAAGGCGCAAGCGGCTTGTAATCTGGCCCATAGTGATTTTACTACACTGTAGCTGCGTAAAGGGTCAGAAGATGTGTCTCCAGTGACCATGTGAACCTGTGCCTGTGTTACAGGCACACATGGTCACTGGAGACACATCTTCTGGCCCTTTATGCAGCTGCAGTGTAGTAAAAGCACTATACATTTACCCAATGAGGGAGCACTTACTGGATTAGCCAGTAGAAAGTACTCCAGGGCAAATCGCAAAAAAATCTGCGATTTCACAGGAAAATTCGCGAATTCGCAGATTTTTTTGCAATTTCGCGGGGAAATCCGCGAATTCGCAAATTTCGCCCATGCTTAATGGTCAGTGACATCACTGATGACATCACTGATGACATCTCAAATGACAACACTGATGACATCACTGATGACATCATTCATGTGACAATCTGATACATCTTATCATACACTAGTATAACCTTTCAACACTCATTATAAAATATAGAGTGCCATATTTGAAACCATTGACACACCAATACCCATTTCTAAAAACCCACTCAGTGATTCCTACATCTACACACACACATCTGAACACTTACCTATAGATTCACTCATACATGCTAACAAAGATCAATAGAACACGATTAAATATACTTATACACATACATCGACATTACACACCAACACACATCCTATTCACTTATGCAGTCATCCTACTCAATTATGCAAACAATTGATCATACTTACATTTACTAAGCTACACACTTATACAAACACCACTTTATTGATTCATATAGATAGTAACTCATACTTAATGTGTTATAAAATCACTATTACAAGTAAACAGTTTTCGATACAGTCACTCATACAATCACTGAGTCTTTGTATACGTATTTATAAACAACAACTGTCACATACACTGCCTTTTATATTTCTACTTTGTTGGACATGTATCATTGACAAATATATTTACTCATCACCAAACCCATAAAGAGATTCACTCACCCAAACAACTGTTTCCACATACAGTCTTAACCTCATATACCTACTAAATCAACTATTTATACATCTTTGGACAGTCACACACCTCCCACCCAACCACACACACATTCACTATCCCCTACAAATACTCACTTAACTAGTTAATACTAATATAGACTTTCACATAGCTAGTAACCAACGTATGTAGTAGTTTACGCAACAAGAGATAGAGTGATATAGGTATTCACACAGTTTAATCACTATTCCATATATTTAGTGAGACACTTTAAATTAGTCACTTAAACAGTCAATCACATTGCTACTAAATCCTCCATTCAGACACTTATACATCCACTCAGTCTTCATTGCAGATTGCTATATATATATAATACGTATTTAAATATCAAACCAAGCCACATTCACTGGATGATGTCATCATTGATGTCATCAGTGATGTCATTTGAGATGTCATCAGTGATGTCACTGACCATGTCATGAATGATGTAATATGTGACATCATCAGTAGTGGATTGCGGGCGCGCAAGTTATACTTACTACAACTAACTATAACGGAGGAATTTCAATGGTTTTGTTCAAGTGAAATCTCCAGCTAACTATAACACCCCAAAAACCTATGGTTTTTTCAGTGAATTTCTAAGGTTTTTTAAATGCTAATTCCTAACTATAACATGTCTGAAACCTATGTTTTTTTCAGTGAATATATATATATATATATATATATATTTAAATATATATATATATTTAATTGATTATAGGCGTCAAACTTGATGAGTCAAGGGAAGTTGTAAAGGCATATGTAAATATATATGGGCAAATATTGTGAGATAAGCAAACATCTAAAATGGAGGAGCATGATTATTTTTAGTCTGTAAAGATATATAGGTGTTATAACGTCACTAGGATCTATCATTGGGATAATATTGGTGCAAAATAATCAGGAATCATAGAATATGGAAAGTACTTTACTATGACGTAAGGATTCAGATCCTGTAAATTACCATGTTTATCCCCTTTTTGTACATATCTATAGCTTAAAAATATTGCTTAGATTCCTAGATGTACATATAATTTGGAGGTCATGAATTGACTTTGAGACTTGTGGAAAAAAATGTCCATACATGTTGCACCATTATTGCTTACTAATAGCAATAGAATGTAATCATGCCTGAGGGAGAGAACACTGAATAGATGTACTTACACATCGAGATATGATCTATGTTTTATCCTCATAATCTTATATACAACACATGATGATTATACAAATGCAATTTATATGAAATATCTGGTTCAAATTTTTTTTAACATTTGGGTAACATATTAGTCATGATTAAGAACAATGTTGAACTCCACTAGGAACATATGAGGATCACTAAGAATGTTTTAGATATCTCATGCCAAATGTGTAAATATGTAGATACATGTAAATAGGTGTATATAAGCCCAGAATTTTTGTTCTCACTATGTGTACTTCACAGAAATTTTGAGAGATTTTACATCAGCCCAGACTTTTTTGTTTAATGAACACAATTTTTTGTTAATGTGTACTTCACAGAAATGTAGAGCAAAAATGGTGCTCAAACTTTGCCATATGTAATGAGTAAGGTTGCTGGTCTAGATTTTAATAGACATGGAAAAGGGTACTTTTACTTTACACTATAAGATAAGGTCTAGATCCCTGGGACTCTATGGTCCAGTGGAAGGCTAGAGTAGCCGAAACGCATAGGCAGTCCGTTTTTTGATGCGCTGCATCCTGCACATGGTGTGTGAATAAAGAAATATTTGAAAAAACCTACTTACTGCTGCTGTGCTGTGACTTCTGCCGACGGGTGGGGGGCAAGGAGAATCCAGAAATATATATATATATAAGTATATATATATATATATATTCACTGAAAAAACCATAGGTTTCAGGCCTTATATAGTTAGGAATTAGCATTTAAAAATCTTTGAAATTCACTGAAAAAAACATAGGTTTCAGGCCTTATATAGTTAGGAATTAGCATTTAAAAAACCTTTGAAATTCACTCAAAAAACTATAAGTTTTAGGGGTGTTATAGTTAGCTGGACATTTCACTCATACAAAACCATTGAAATTGCTCCTATATAGTTAGTTGTACTAACTATATTTCGTGCACCCGCAATCCACTCTGATGATGGCACATTTTACATCATTCATGACATGGTCAGTGACATCACTGATGAAATCTAAAATGACATCACTGATGACATCATCCAGTGAATGTGGTTTGCTTCGTTATTTAAATATGCATTATATATATAGCAATTTGCATTGAAGAATGAGTGGATATATAAAAATAAATATTTGGATGGAGGATTTAGTAGCAGTGTAATTGACTGTTTACTTTACCAATTTATAGTGTCTCACTACATATAGTGGATAGTGATTAAACTGCGTGAATATCTGTATCACTTTGTCAGTTGTTGTGTAAACTGGTTCTCCAGTTGGTTACTAGCTATGTGAAAGTCTATATTAGTTATTGATTAGTTAACTGAGTATTTGAATGGGAGAGTGAATGTGTGTGTGGTTCGGTGGGGGGTGTGTGACTGCCCAAAGATGTGTGAATAGTTGATTCAGTAGATATATGAAGTTAAAACTCCATGTTCTAACAGTTGTTTGGGTGAGTGAATGGGTGTGGTGATGAGCAAATATATTTCTCATTGGTACATGTCCAACAAACTACAAAAATAAAAGGCAGTGTATGTGTCAGTTGCTGTATATAAATAAGTATACATAAGACCCAATGATTGTGTGAGTGACTGTATGGATAACTGTATAATTGTAATAATGATTTTTTAATACACTAAGTATGACTTACTATCTAAATGAATAGATGAAGTGGCGTTTGTATAAGTGTGGAGCTAAGTAAGTATGTAGGTATGGTCCATTGTTTGCATAAGTGAGTAGGATAACTTCATATGTGAATAGGTTGTGTGCTGGTGTGTAATGTCGATATAGGTGTATAAGTATTTTTGATACTTTCTATTGTTCATTGACAGCATGTATGAGTGAATCTACAGGTAGGTGATTAGATGTGTGTAAACATCTAGGAATCACGGAGTGGGTTTTTAGATACTTGTATTGAATGGATTCAAATATGATACTCTGCATTTTACAAAGAGTGATGATAAATTTTACTAGTGTATGAAAAGGTGTATGTGATTGTCACGTGGATGATGTCATCAGTGATATCATCAGTGATGTCATTTGAGATAACATCAGTGATGTCACTGACCATGTCATGAATGATGTAATATGTGACATCATCAGCAGTGGATTGCGGGTGCGCGAAATATAGTTAGTATAACTAACTATATAGGAGCAATTTCAATGGTTTTGTATGAGTGAAATGTCCAGCTAACTATAACACCCCTGAAACTTATAGTTTTTTGAGTGAATTTCAAAGGTTTTTTAATGCTAATTCCTAACTATATAAGGCCTGAAACCTATAGTTTTGTCAGTGAATTTCAATGTTTTTTAAATGCTAATTCCTAACTATATCAGGCCTGAAACCTATGGTTTTTTCATTGAATTTCGAAGGTTTTTTAAATGACAATTTTTTAATGTATTAATTATTTTTTTTTATACTGATTTACTACATTTTTGCAGGCAGGTGTTCAGAGGGCACGCCCCCTTTTTACAACACTCTGCAGCGCAGCTCCATGGCGCTTACTGGAGATACCTGTTGGACTAGTTCCCTCTAGGGGACCTCTGGATTGAACAGGAATTAATTCCCCAACTTAAACTGTGCAAACACGCCCTGTAGAGTGTTCTAAATTGGGGGATTACATTCCCTTGCATACTGGGGGTCCCTAGGGGCCAACTAGCCCACCATGAGCCTCCATTATGCGCCAGGCGGCTGCGTTGCTTTTCCCCGGGGGGGTGGCGGTCCCAGGGCAGTGTAGGGGGGATTGGGCACCCCCACACTTCTTTATCACTATGCCCCCACGATTTTGTCCCACTGGGGGGTAATTTGAAAAAAAAATGGGGTTTTATAATAAAAAGAAATTGGCCTTGGGGGTCCTTGTGGGACCACCTGGGCAGGCCTAGGGGGTCAGGGTGTTTCTACCCTGCCCCCTTTTTGTGTTCTACACGTATGTTTTTCTGCTTTCTTGGGCCTCGGTCTACTGAGCACAAGATGGCTGCCAACACTTCCTGGTTTGAAGTGTTGAAAGCCAATGAACATGCAGCTCCTGCTCGTAAACTTTTAGAACTCAAAAAGGGGGAAGGGTAGAAGCACCCTGACCTCATAGGCCTGCTCAGGGGGTCCCACAAGGACCCCCAAGGCCCCCCCAAAAAATTTTTTGGGGGGAAATCGCGGGGTGCGCGTACGGTGCGCGCAGCCCGCGATTTTTGAAAAAAAATTACATCTTTTTGCCTTGGGGGTCCCTGTGGGACCCCTTGAGCAGGCCTAGGGGGTCAGGGTGCTTCTTCCCTGCCCCCTTTTTGAGTTCTACATGTTTGTTTTTCTGCTTTCTTGTGCCTTAGTCTACCGAGGCACAAGATGGCTGCCATCAATTTCTGTTTTGGAGTATTGACAGACAGTGGCAGCCAATCAGCATGCAGCTCGTGCACGGGAAGGTGCGCGCACGATGCGCGCTTATGGATATATACATTTTTTCACATTTGATTTTCACAACAACTACGGAAGGGATTTACACCATTTAAACAAAAGTGCGGTCTGCGAAACAGACTCTACCATTTTGCCAAATTTGGTGTAATTACGTTCAGCGGTTCAGGCTGTAGCTGTGTCTAATCGTCCTATGGAAATTAACATGAGGAAAACACTTTTTGGGACCCCCCTTTTTTCTCAGCCCCCACTTCACGAATCCCCCCAAAACTTTCAAGGAAGGAGCGGAGGGGGCAGGCCATCTTCTTTGAGAAAATCACAAAGATTCATCAACCGGCACCAAAGTTATTCCCAATAGAATGTTGCGGATTTCCTATGGAAACTAGGTCCTAACTATATATACCTACTGGCGACCGCCAGTAGGTAATATTTATATACATATCAGTTGTTTATTTAATTGGGGCAGCACCCCATTTTTTCAACTACCTATACTATCCATACCTTTACCCACCCCTAAACCCTAAAACACCCTCACCACCCAATACCCTTACCATATCTAAACCCTAAAAACACCAGTACCACCCATTATCCTTACCCTTACCCACCCCTAAAACCTAAAAACATCCATACCACCAAAACCCTTACCCACCCCTAAACCCTAAAAACACCCATATGACCATATACCCCTACCCACCCATAAACTCAAAAAACACTCTTACCACCCAATACCCCTGCCCACCCTCAAACCCTAAAAATCCCCTTACCACCCAATACCCTACCCATCCCCAACCCATATACACCCTTACCTTATATGCACACACTTACCTTATATATACTTACCTTACAGTGTAAATGCATACGTTATAAAGGCATATTCGTGGTAAAGGTTTGCGTTGTAAAGACAATGCATAGTAAAGGAATTGTGTGGTAATGGATACATGGTAAAGGCATTATGTTGTAAAGGCATTATGTTGTAATGCCCGCATTGTAAAGGCTGTTCACATTGTGGATTATTTCTTCCTTTTTGAGAAAGTCCTGCACAATCAGGTTGATGCAATGGGCTAACCATAGCACTCAGAAGTATTGTGCATCTGCCATCGCTTTGGCAATGTTATTGCAGTTGTCAGTGGCACAAATAACTGCGGAGACATATGGGATTGAGCCATTTTTCGAATTTGCTATTGACATTTTCCAGGATGTTGGTAGCTGCACTTTCTCCTTTGAGAACAATGCAACTGCTGCTTGTTGATCAGCTCCTTGAAAAACATTAATACTAGTGTGACTATGTGATAGCCTTTTCTTAATCTACTCAAAGGAGACCCAGTGAGCAATGATATACAAATAAAGGCTGAGTGAGTCACAAACTACATTTTGTAGTACATTAGTAGTACAGTAAAACTTCTAAAGTACTACAAAATGCTATTCACAAACCAGCGATCATACATATCCATCTCTACCTCTCCTATCTTTTCTATGGGGAGATTCTCACACATATGTTTACTACTTAGGGGCCAATTACGATGTTGGTCAGAAATCATTCCGACCTGATCGGTCTCTGAATAGTTTCCGACTGAATTGGATTCAGAGAATTTGACTGAACAATTACGATAATTCCAAACACCGTTCAGGGCTCACTAAGTGAAAGAGCTGTTCCTCAACTTTCATCTTTTCGATTACCCATCTCGCTAAAGGGTCACTCGTAGTCTGGAGGGTTCCCCCTTGGTAATAACAGGTGAATAGTATTGCAACACCCCTTACTGCATCGACTAAGTCCAAAAAAGCCTGTTTTATAAATTTTGGCCATTTAGGTTGAGGCATACTTCTTTTGAAATGAGTCTCCTGCAAAAATATCACGTGGGGTTGATTTCCCATTAGCCATTGAAGTGTGGCTCTCAGCTTAGTTTGATTATTACCCCTGTTTATATTACATGAGACTATTTGGAGTCTTTGGTCCGCTCTACCGACTGGAATATATATGATCTGCCTTTAAATAAGACTTTTAGCCTAGATTGCTAAAATATATCCCAGCGGGAGCATTATATGGTTTAAATTCATCATTCATTCCGATGAAGTCTTTACGTCTTCGAGCTGCCAAAATTTACATGTCTGAGTAGATTCTAAATGAAAAGTCATCTGGTGTAGTGAACGATTTTTTAGGGATTGCTTGTGACAGGATTTGATCTTTGAAACTGCAATCACCAAAGTTAACCAGGATTGTTCTTGGAAATTTGGGGTTTGTGACATGACTTGCTGGTACTTGATGTGCTCTGTTAATAGTCAGATCGCCGATATCTTTTGCTTTGTCTTGGAGAACTACCTTACGCACCAGATTGTTTATGAATTGAACCAGTGACTAGCCTGCTTTAACTGGCAATCTTCAAGTGCAGCCTGCAGTCTACTTAAATTACTCCCCTGTTCATTGGTATCAGTTTTTATGGCAGACATCTTCTGTTCAACCTGTGTCAAATGGATTGAGAGCTGATGAAAGTTTTCGTTCAGTTGGCCCAATTGCTCATTAGTTTTACGATGCTCCACTTCTTGAGAGATCTTCATTTCGCGAAGCTCATATGGTATCTGGCTTGATGTTGTCTCAATAGTAGTAGAAGATATAATGTGAGCTGGCACCTCAGTTGTTTCTTCTTCTATTTTCATTAACCTTGTTTGTGCTTTGTTCTGTGCCAGTGCAGCTTCAGGGGGTATGTCACCATTAGTCATCGATTGCATGTTGGCTGGTTCGAACGGATTGCTTTTGTGCACCTCTTAAAGTCCTCCCAGAGTGAATAGGGGGTGCGATGATTTTCCTGGCTGCAGGGCGGAGGATCTTCTGGGCATGCAGTACGTAGAACTGTTTGTGAAAAGGAGGCTTCAACTCCTGCCTTGGCTGCTTCCACTATAGAGGGGGTATTGCTCTTATATGTGTTCTCTCCAAGATCCATTTTATTTCTTCCAGTCCATGACGATTTATGCTCCACTTTATCTGGAGATGGGGAGGAAGTTGAGTGATTAGAAGAAGCAAGATTCGATTCCTTCGAAATTTTGTTTTGATCTTGGTTTCTTCCATGTAGCACTTTTTTTTACTGCTGAAGGGTCTCTTGAAATACGCTTCACTGAAGATTTTTTATCTTTGGTTGCTGGTATTGAGTCAGCTGCAAGCCACATCCGCTGTAGGCGAACCGCCTCCGTAACCGACTTGGTTTTTCCTCCTCTCAAGGGGGAGCCTAATTCTTGCCCCTGAGTTGGTTCCCCTCCTTATAATCTTCTGGTGATTTCAGTGGAGCAAATCAGTTGTGACCAACTAGAGCGTATTTATTTTCCTCCTTGTTTCTTCCTCCCTTCTTCTCTCTCTCTCTCCTTGTCTCACTCTAGGGCCTTTTTAGAGTTATTCCTTGCTGGCTGAGGTTTGAGATTCGCAGTCCCCCTCAGTCTCGTCATATTCTACTACTGCCCCTTTGCTGCACTACATTGTACGCACTAGTAGGTACTTTATAGGGAGTTCATTAGACACAGTAAGTCTTATAATCAAAGGCCCATCGAGTACTCACCAGTCGATTTTCAATCTTGTCTGAAGAAATGATCATTGAATCTCTTCTCCCAATAGTTGAAGATTTGTGTCATTTGATAGCAGTTCCTTATTTCCCCTCGGTAGACGCCTTCAACATCTCTCTGCATATCCGTTTGAACCACGTGGATAACGCCACAGAGGACACCCGAGAGGCGCCGGAAACTTCCTCGGATGCGCAGAAGTGAAAAGTAGCCGCTCCGTGGTCTCCACTGCCTTGTGGCAAGAGAGGTATCCACAATGCAAGCCACATCCACCGCTCACCACGACTTTCTGCAGCCATGCAGCAGCAACAGCAACGCTCACGGACCACTCTCGGGCTGGTGCTAGATTAGTGCTGCATCGACTGGTAATGACTCTCCCTTTAAGTTGAAGCGATCAAGGTGCTGCATTCCCATGTCGCATTCATGCCATGTTCGTATTCTCCATTTCTTCAAACGCCGCCATCAGCCATGCTTGCTGTCTGCGCGGCGGCTTCTACCCCTCCTCCTTCAGAAGTTAGCTCACCCACAGAGCATGACGGAAGCTCTACGTGGGTCCATCATGTTCACCCAATTGTGTGTTCTCCGACAGAGCCTTCTACTCTCTTCTTGAATTCCACAAGACGCTGAAGACCTGGCTTTTCAATTAACTGACCTACCACAGGCAGGGCTAGGCACACACGCCTGCTCTGTGCCAGGATACCCCTGCGGGTGATAGTACGCTTTAGAAATACACATAACTTTTGCAGCAAATTGAGCAGTCTGCAATGTGTTCCTCATTGAGCCTCACTGTAAATAAGCCCCAAACCATGGATGGGAGCTTCCTTAGATAGATAACCCTGAAAGAACTTATGGTGGAGCTTAACTGTGTTTGCTTTAGCTAAGGGTTGGCCGGGAGTGAGACTACTGTGGATGTTTTCAGGAATGTAAGAAAATTAAGATAGGTGATTGTGGTACAGCAGCAGGCTCAACAAAGGTGTTTTGTACTTCCTCAGACCTACTCTCAACTTGAACAATGACATGCCTGGTTATTCTTCCTCACTGCCAACTATGCTTTCTGAAACCTTCTGCTTTCCTTGGCTCTCATGACAGGGCTTGGGGATCACTTCATGCCATCCTCAACTGATGTGGGTTAGAGAAGTTGCAAGAGTTGCCCTTCTTTTTCTTGGAGGAAGGGGAGATTACAATCCCTACAAAGTAAGAGCAGGCTAAACATTCTGTTGTGTGTAATGCCCTGTTGTGCACCAAGCACAAATTCCTTCTCTGCTCCTATCACAGAAGACTCACATGTAGAACACTCTCATTCATCTTCTGTTTGCTGCAAAAATAAAGCTTACTTGGACAATCCCATTTCAACCATTCCTGCCCAGAAGAATGTGCAATAGTTACATCGCTTTGCA
Organism: Lissotriton vulgaris; assembly: GCF_964263255.1. Taxonomy (NCBI): domain Eukaryota; kingdom Metazoa; phylum Chordata; class Amphibia; order Caudata; family Salamandridae; genus Lissotriton; species Lissotriton vulgaris. The sequence goes on along the minus strand of NW_028240700.1, from coordinate 376,428 downwards.
TACTTTGGTGAAAAAAAGAAGATAATTTGATCATTATGCCATTGCTCCATCAAGTGGCGATAGACTTGTTCTCACTAACTGTTTTCTTGGCAGATACTTTTTTCTTGGGGGCCATGTTTTGACTTGTCACTGGTTAGTACTTAGCAGAGAGGTCTGTTAAGTCTGGCGTCAGCTAATTCACAAGCTTGTCAAAGTGGTATATGTCTACAGACAATAACAAAGAAAAATGAAGACTGGGCTATTGTAGTGAATGCAATACAGGCCATCATAACATTTAACAATTTGTTAGAACAGCCCATAAGTTAGACAAAAAAAGTTGAAAAGCTGATATTACAGAAATATATTAAAGAAGTTTTTAATACTAAAATGTGGCTTGATACTGATAGCTGGTACCACCACAAGACCCCCAGAGGCCCATGAGAAACAGAAAAAAGTAATAAATATCTGGTGTCCTTCCAAGGCCCAAGGGAGCCTAGAAGAGATTATCATATGGGAGACTGCCAAAAATGTATTTAAAACATCATAACTATGGCACTGTAGAGCTAATAAGCATGATTGAGAATGGTGAAGAACATTCTATAAAATGAGAAATATCTGGTCCCCTTTCATGGCCCAATAACCTCAGATCAGAGCATGGAAGAGAATCTAAAAGAAACAGTAGTTAATATATATCACACACACAAAACCATAGAAATTCAGCTTTCATGGTTGCCTGAGCTAACCCTCAATAATGCACTGCTTATGACCTCACATATTACATCACTCATGACATGGGCAGTGACATCACTCATGACATCTCAAATGACAATACTGATGACATCATCCAGTGAGTGTGTGTTTCGTAAAAGTGTCTGACACTGACAGATGTATAAGGAGCTACTGCATATGTTAAATCCCTATTCTTTCTGTACTATGTATAGGTGGTTATACTTCTAACATATATCATCTGAACTATAATCCCATTTCTAAATTGGGTGTACTATTTTTGAGTGAACTAGCCTATATGCTGACACATGCCCCTCCTGATGTATGTGTATGGTACTGCTTTGCAACAGTCTAAGCTGTTCATTGAGACTTCACTTCACTGTGATGGCTAAATATAGTTGTGTTTTAAGAATCACTGACCATTTTGCTTAGACCTATTGCCTTCGTGATGAATTAGTGTAGTAGTAGCTTGCAATAAATTAATCTGTTCACTAATAAAACTCTCTCTAGGGTAATGGCTCAGTGTAGTAGTGGTTTACAACCAACTGGCCTCTCTGCTGACACCTTTCTCCAGGATGAAGAATAATTTTACTAGTGGTTTGTGGTACAGTGGCCTGTCCTCTAAGACCTCTCTACTGGGTGTATGTTGTAGTGGTATGTGTACAATTTATGTCTGCACTATAACCATTTTCCAGATTGACAAATGGTGTTATTATGGTTTGCGGAAAACTAGCCTGTACGATTAGATGTCTAACTTTGGTCGCTAGTGGTTTAGAAGAGACAGGTTTATCTGCTGAGAACTCTATCCTGGGTAATTATTGAGTATAATAAATGATACGGTTACAGTGAGCTCTTTGTTATATGTCTCTCACCTGCATACTTTTCTTTTTTTTATTGCATTTTATGAAGTATATGGAAGTTTACTTTGCTGGTTGATGTAATCAGTAATGTCATGAGTGATGTCACTAACCATGTATTGAGTGATTTAATATGTGAGGTTATAAGCAGTGCACTGTGGAGGGCGTAAGTTATAGTTAGCCCAGGTAACTATAACTGCTAAATTCTATGGTCTTGTGTGTGTAAAATCTGAACCTGACAATGACGTTCATGTAACCTTCGTTTTTTTAGTGAGTTTGTACGTTTTTTTAATTCTATTTCCTAACTATAACATCTCATTAACCTTTGTGTTTTTTAGTAAATTTCACAGTTTTTAATATAAATTGTACTACAATTTGACCCATAAGTTAAATTTTCTAATATACATTTTTACAAGTTTATAAATACATTTTATTCACACGTTCATTATTATTATACATTTTAAAGATAAAAATTAGGGTAAGGTAACTTATCTAATCTTTCTATAAATGCGATGTACCAAGTATTTATTTTTCTAAATCATTTTATAGATCTGTGGATCCATTCCCAACCAAAAGCACACATTCAATATTACAACAACAACACATTTAATACAAACATTTACTATTGCAATTACTATAAGTGTATCACTGCCTGTGTGTGGGTGTGTGAGTGGATGTGTGAGTGACTGTGTGGGTGTGTGAGTGACTGTATGGGTATGTGAATGTGTGAGTGGTTGAGTGGGTGTGTGAGTGGTTTTCTGGGGCTGTGAGTAGGTGTGTGAGTGAAACACAAAGTCAATTTCCTGAGCCATAATCATGTGGTGTCCAACAATAGTTAATTCACGCAGTAGTTTTCTTTAGATGTTCATCTTTGGTCTTTATTCCATATCTTGTAATATTGGCTTGCACTTCAATTCTTCATCAGAGCAACCATCAGTCACAGTTTGTGCCAATTTATAGTTCTAACTCCGCCATCACATAAGTGTGCGCAGCTCATACCCCACTACCCAACATTGAGGTGGGTGAGTGGCCATTTGAGTCGGTGTGTGAGTGGTTGTATGGGTGTGTAAATTGGTGTGTAAGTGGGTCTATGAGTGGGTGTGAGGGGTTTTTGTGGGTCTCTGAGTGGGTGTGTCAGTGGCTGTGTGGGTGTGCAAGTGGTTGTGTACGACGGTGTGTAAGTGTGTGTGTGAGCGGCTGTGTGGGTTTGTGAGTGGGTGTGTGTGGTTTTGTTGATCTGTGAGTGTGTGTGTGAGTGGTCATGTGGGTGTTTGAGTGTGTGAGTAGGTGTGCTGGTCTGTGAGTGGGTGTATGTGTTTGTATTAGGGTCTGCACGCTCCCAAAAACATTTTTGGAAAATTTCTTGTCCATGAGGGTTTCTCACAGACCCCTCTATCAGGCTCTTGGGGTCGGGGTACCTCTGCCATGGTCCCTTCTATCACTTTTAATGCGCATTCCAGAAATGCTGTGCAAATATGTACATTTATTCAGCAAACAATGAAGAATACACCCTACGAGTTTTAGCCTAATGGGGTCATATAGTTATACACCAGAGATAGGGTTTTATGCAGTTGTTTGACGAATGTGTGCAAAACCTTGCAGAGATGCTGTCCCCATTTCATTTTTGGAGGACTGAAAACTTTGAAGTGTTTGGTCAAGGGGCTGCAAAGAAAAAAGAGAAGCCCAAAATAGAGTTGAAATACAATGCTTAGACTTTTGTATTTCACGAAAACTGTCAGCTTGATTTTTATGAAATGTAGCAATGTTACATATTTGGAAGCACAGATGTTTCTGTGGGATAGTGCAGGTAAGAAGAGTAAGTAAACGCTAAGTTATAAGGAATTTTGTGTTCGTGCTATCTGTAGTTGCATACCTACCATGGTGTTTGTGCATTCCTGTGGTCCCCAAGGAATATTGCTGGCCAGTTCCACGGGATATCACTTTATGACATGATGAGCATGTCACACGGTGGGCGCTAACTTTCTTTTCCATTGCAGAAATGGTGGAGAACTGCCACACCACCAACTCTTTGAGTTGCTTTCACCGCTCTACAACTTGCTCTTCCAGGGCAATGGCTTCCTCTTCCTCTTCCTCTTCCTCTTCCATTGTACCACGAGCACAAGCACTGGGTTCTCCTCTTTCTGCTGTTGTGAAAAATTGTAGCAAAACACAGCAAAAGCCATAGCCGACTTGTTTATATTTTTGATGAGCACTAAAGCACAACAATAATGAAGTTAAATAAAATCCATCTTTCTGTTGGTTAAAAAGAAAATCTTTCCAGCCTATTAGAAGCTTTCTAACGATTGCAAAGTACTGCAGTACTTCTGAGAAAGTACTGCGGTACTAGCAAATATCGAAACGGACAT
>NW_028240700.1:367500-370000 GCF_964263255.1 Lissotriton vulgaris | reverse complement strand
CCAAAGCACACCTGCGAAGTAGACACAATGTGGAGGTGGGATCCGTGACATCACAGTGGGGTCGCAAATATTCTCGATACACACACGGGTCCGTCGACTGACACAGGGGGCGCTTGCTGACATAATGTCAAGTTTTACAACTAGTCGCTATTCACTCGGAAGGCCATAAAAGTACAAAAAATGAGTTAAAATGAAAATATGAAGTTATCTACCCACGTCGAAGCTAATGGTGTTTCACTTCCTGGCAGTGAGCAAGCCCCGGCGATTCCTCGGTGTTGTTGGGACTGCGCCAGACGACGGCGTACACAAGATACGCAGTCAGTGTGCAGTAAAGCTCTCTTTACCTCATTTCTTGGCGAAGATTTGTCTTCAAATAACATTTTGTTTTCTGTATTCGGTGAAGAGTTTGGTGACGTATTATCAGTGTGGCAACATGATAGTACAGAGAAAGAAATTCATACAGTCAGGTATCAATTTAAAATCCAACACGACAATATGTAAGGACCTCCCGTTTTATTTACCCACTCGCAATATTATTTCGCGAAATATCGCAGCATTTCTAGTTTTTCGCAGTGGGACCTGCCGTAGACAATGTAGGAAAACAACGCTGTGCACGACACTCCCTCTATGTCACGTAATCCAGGGACGAGCCATTTTTTGTTCCGATGTACTGTGGAGAAGGGGTCCGCCAAACCCGGGCCGCGCAGCCAGACTTGCAGTTCTGCCTGCGTGTGCTTTATTTCTAGTTGTATAGACCAAGTTTAAAAAAGCCTTGAAAATCTGTTAATCTCCGCAAAACTTCGTACAGCTGCTCAAACAAAATAGGAAAAAAATCAAAAACGAAAGGGATTTAAAAAATGTAAAATGAAAACAGTTAAAGAAAATAATAGAATGTACAAAACGAGGAAGGCTCTTGCAACGTGTTTCTCTGTACGAAAAAAAACTTTTCTTGAACTTTACCTGTCATGAACTAAGGAGGCAAATTGGGCGGCTCCCGCATGATCATCACATATGTGGTATGTAGCGAGAACTCGTTAGTTTGTGACGCAGATGTAGACCATAGACCAGAGAAGTATTTTCGTTCTTCGTGAATTTAAATGTATTTAATGGCAGACGGCGCTCAAATAAAATGGCGAAATAAGAGGCATTGAGAGAGTGCCAGGCGCCCTGAAAGAACGAGGGTGCAGGCTCGTCCGATTTTTATTCTTAAAGACACAGATACACTACCGCAGTGAGTGGAACCACAGCACGGAGCACGGCTGCCTCTAACCAGGGAACATCCTGAAATGTACAGCACTGCACTACATTTTTAAAGGTACCCTGCCGCAGTGAGTGGTACCACAGTACGGAGCGAGGCTGCCTTGCCAAACATTCTTAAATGTACAGGGGAGAGGAGTTGGCCTAAAGGCTAGGGCGGTAGAATCTGGTTAACCGGTTGGAGTCTCGGCAATGACTGAACATCCTGTGATTCTGGGCAAATTACTTTTAATCTCCCCCCGTGCCTTGTGTAACGCGATGGGTGCTATGTAAAGCGCTCTGAAGTTCGCGCTATATATATATCTGTAAAATAAGAATAAATACATCACGAAGCATTCTTAAACGTACACTACTGCAGTGAGCGGAACCACAGCACAAAACTGCGCACACTTGGTGCACCGGGCGATAGAGCCCGGGATAAACACAAGCAACCGATAGACAGTCAAGAGCTTCGAAGGGCCGTCCTCGTTTCTGGGAGCTGCTAATCAGGGCGTAGTGGTCTGCGTGCTTCGCGTATCTCATCTCATCAATGCCCACCATGTGGCGATCGCTCAGAAAACAAATAATTGAGGGCGAGGTGGTGGGCAGTGGCCGTGTGTGTAAATGTATCTATCTACACACACACTATGAGTGTATACATTGTATGTGTAAACATATGTTTGTACCTGAGTGGTTTTTGTACGTGTAAATGTGTGCATACTGGTGTGTATGTTGAAAGATGTAATGTTCATACGTATTTAATACATTTAATGTTTTTCATCTTCACCAGAACCCTGACATGATATATCAATGTGGTGCCATGAAGCTGCACATATAAAATATGTTTTTTTTCCTAACAGGGATACATCTATAAAAAAACAGTGAAATACTAGACTATACTGTCGATTGTAATAGTAAAAGAAGGTAAACGTATTATGTAGTTAGGAATGTTCAATGTGATTGTGATTGAATCGATGGAGCTGTTCAGTAAAGGCGCGGTTAGGAATGGGCAGCGCTGGTTGTGAAGAAGTTCGGGTTCAGTTTATGTTCACGAATAGATTGTATCTGAATGAGACGACATTGGATGAAAGCCAAAGTTCACAAACACACATATGCTAGTGTGTGTGTGTATGTATATATATATATATATACACACATATGTGTAGAATATGTTATCAGACGTGTGAGTGAATCATGCAGCAACCAAAAAACAGACACAAAAAGTGCGTAGTATCAGTCTATACTAAATGGATTGATAGAAATA